>NC_046974.1:2125000-2150000 GCF_009769545.1 Cyclopterus lumpus
AGAATTCATGGCAGGCCTGAAAGGAGAAAAGAGGCCAACAACAACAACAACAACAACAACAACAACAACAACAACAACAACAATACTAATAAAGTGTGATAATTCAGTATTTTAAAGCTGGTTATTGTCGCTCCGCGGAGCTTTTGTTCCCGTCTTTTGTTGCGTTTTGGGGATTATAATTAGCATAATTCTCCAGGAATGTATCATTTTAATGTTGTTTAACGAACCGTGACCTTTGATCCCTTTGATGAACAACCAGGAAGAGGAGATGATATTAAAGCCAATAAAGAGGAACCCGTTTGTACTGATTGTTGGTGAATAATAAATAATTAATATCAGTTTTCTTTTGGTTTCTTTTCTTACTTTTTTATCTTTCCGGATTTATTTTTATCTCACGTGCATGCAGCTTTATTGAAAGGTTTATTATTTTAATTGAAATCTTGTTTAATAGTGAAGCAGGTTAAATGTTTGAGAATAACTTCATTATTGCATTTATTGTGTATAATAATGTGTGTTGGGGGGGCGGGTCTTATCTTTGTGGTCTATCAGGATCTATGTTCAGTATTTTTTGGGGAGTTTCGGTCACGTGACTTCTGACAGAAATCAAAAGATGCATAAAACGGTCCAGGAAATGAAAAAAACCCGAATAATTAATGTTTGATGAAAATATTTTTAAAATAATTTGTCATTTTGAAATTAACTTTTTGGTGATTTTTTTTGTTTAGTTTTTTAAAATGAGTATTAATTTTAGATCTTTTTTTAATTAGTTTTGTTTGTAACCTCGCGTGACTTCCGGTCTGCAGCAGAACGAAACAAACCAAACCAGCTGGGCTTCGGCCTCCTGGAGGTCTTCAGAGGGGTCCGTTTGATTTTCACACCGCAGCGTCTCCTCCGGCTCATTGCTGCTGTAATCCCCCCGGAGCAGAGCTGCACCCCCCGGAGGAGCAGAGCTGCACTCTGACGGAGCTCCGTGGATTAAAACACGCCGAACAGCACCACCCAAGAGGGGAAAAACACCCAGGTTGCCTGTTGACCGAGCGTCCCTGAACGCCCCATCGTGACCGGGCCAGAGAGCAGATCACCTGACCACTTTGAGCGGAACAACAAACAGGTTTTCATTTTACTAAATAATCAATAATTCAAAACAATAAAAATAAAATTGTCAACATTTTAATTGAAGTCTGGTGTTTCACACTTTCATAAATGTCCAGAAAATAAGTTTTAATAATAACGACCCATTATTAATCATATCTCTTATTGAAGTGAACCCATTTTTAAAATTAATTTAACTCTTATTTTACTGCAGCAGAAAAGCACAAATAACAGAATTCAAAACAAATCAGTTTAAAATATTGTAAGAAAAGACTTTAATTGATATCTGCTCCTCACTTAATGTTTTTTTAAGAGCCTGAACATTCAAAATGATTCAGTAACTCTCGTGACCCCTCAGACTGATCCGGCGTCTCTCCTGAGGGTCCCGACCCAGAGGTTGGGACCCTCCGTCTTATTGCACAACCTTTAGTCACGAAAGTGTTTCATTCAATCGAAGCTCATGAATCATAAAACATGACGACGAGAAAACAATTGCACACTTTTATTTTTTGTAAAGATTTGATTAAAAAACTTATTTAAATAAAAATTATATTTGAAAAGCAAAAAATATGATTTTATGTGAAAATGTTATGTTTCGGCCTCCATGTTGAACGCCGAGGGAGCAGCTCCGGGTCCCTCACTTGTGATCCTCTTCCTCCTTCTCCTCCTCTTCTTCTTCCTCTTCCTCATCTTCCTCTTCCTCCTCCTCCTCCTCCTCTTCCTCCTCTTCCTCTTCCTCTTCCTCTTCCACACACACACTCACACACATACACAGAAAACGTGCGTCTGTCGCAGGAAAAATGACCTCCTGACTCCACAAAGCGGCGCGGCGTCTTGATTTGTGAAAAGCGAGTACGCCATTGGTGTGTGCGTGTGTGTGTGTGTGTGTGTGTGAGTGTGTGAGTGTGTGCGTGTTTGTCATGTGCATCCTCCACATTGTTGACCGTTGAAGGCGACACGTCACTGAGTGCGAGCTAGACTGAAATTGGTCTTATCGCCACCTCCACACACACACACACACACACACACACACACACACACTCACACACACACACACACACACACACACACACACACACACACACACACACACACACCCTAAACCCCATCGTCTTCTCTGACCCTTTACCTCATGTGTGTTCGTCTGCTTCATGGTGAAGAACAACAAGAACCGTCGGCCATGTTTGATGCTCGCCTCCTTTGTGGCGTACCCCCCTCCCCCCGCCCCCCTCCCCCCTCCCCCCTCTCTCCCCCGCTCGGCCAATCGTCTGCCTCTCTGTTTATCTTGCTGTCGGTTTTCTTGTCGTCGTTCCACGATTTCCTGAAACGAGGAAACGTGTTAAAAAACATCTGGAGAGAGAAAACATTTTAATATATTGCATGAATTGTAATATATGCAGGTGACATGACAGGTGACATGACAGGTTACATGACAGGTGACATGACAGGTGACATGACAGGTGAAATGACAGGTGACATGACAGGTGACATGACAGGTGAAATGACAGGTGACATGACAGGTGACATGACAGGTGAAATGACAGGTGACATGACAGGTGAAATGACAGGTGACATGACAGGTGACATGACAGGTGACATGACAGGTTACATGACAGGTGACATGACAGGTGACATGACAGGTGAAATGACAGGTGACATGACAGGTGAAATGACAGGTGACATGACAGGTGACATGGCAGGTGACATGACAGGTGAAATGACAGGTGAAATGACAGGTGACATGACAGGTGAAATGACAGGTGACATGACAGGTGACATGACAGGTGAAATGACAGGTGACATGACAGGTGAAATGACAGGTGACATGACAGGTGACATGACAGGTGACATGACAGGTTACATGACAGGTGACATGACAGGTGACATGACAGGTGAAATGACAGGTGACATGACAGGTGAAATGACAGGTGACATGACAGGTGACATGGCAGGTGACATGACAGGTGAAATGACAGGTGAAATGACAGGTGACATGGCAGGTTACATGACAGGTGACATGACAGGTGAAATGACAGGTTACATGGCAGGTGACATGGCAGGTTACATGACAGGTGACATGGCAGGTTACATGACAGGTTACATGACAGGTTACATGGCAGGTGAAATGACAGGTTACATGGCAAGTTACATGACAGGTGACATGGCAGGTTACATGACAGGTGAAATGACAGGTTACATGACATGTGACATGACAGGTTACATGACAGGTGACATGGCAGGTTACATGACAGGTTACATGACAGGTTACATGACAGGTGAAATGACAGGTGAAATGACAGGTGAAATGACAGGTTACATGACAGGTTACATGACAGGTTACATGACATGTGACATGACAGGTGAAATGACAGGTGACATGGCAGGTGACATGGCAGGTTACATGACAGGTTACATGACAGGTGAAATGACAGGTGAAATGACAGGTTACATGACAGGTTACATGACAGGTTACATGACATGTGACATGACAGGTGAAATGACAGGTGAAATGACAGGTGACATGGCAGGTGACATGACAGGTGACATGGCAGGTGACATGGCAGGTGACATGACAGGTGACATGACAGGTGAAATGACAGGTGAAATGACAGGTGACATGGCAGGTTACATGACAGGTTACATGACAGGTGAAATGACAGGTTACATGACAGGTTACATGACAGGTGACATGGCAGGTTACATGACAGGTGAAATGACAGGTGAAATGACAGGTGAAATGACAGGTGACATGGCAGGTTACATGACAGGTTACATGACAGGTGAAATGACAGGTGAAATGACAGGTGACATGGCAGGTTACATGACAGGTGACATGACAGGTGAAATGACAGGTGAAATGACAGGTGACATGACAGGTGACATGACAGGTGACATGGCAGGTGACATGACAGGTGAAATGACAGGTGAAATGACAGGTGACATGACAGGTGACATGGCAGGTGACATGACAGGTGACATGACAGGTGACATGACAGGTGATATGGCAGGTGACATGACAGGTGACATGACAGGTGACATGGCAGGTGACATGACAGGTGACATGGCAGGTGACATGGCAGGTGACATGACAGGTGACATGACAGGTGACATGACAGGTGACATGGCAGGTGACATGACAGGTGACATGACAGGTGACATGACAGGTGACATGACAGGTGACATGACAGGTGACATGGCAGGTGACATGACAGGTGACATGACAGGTGACATGGCAGGTGACATGACAGGTGACATGACAGGTGACATGACAGGTGACATGACAGGTGACATGACAGGTGACATGGCAGGTGACATGGCAGGTGACATGACAGGTGACATGACAGGTGACATGACAGGTGACATGGCAGGTGACATGACAGGTGACATGACAGGTGACATGACAGGTGACATGACAGGTGACATGACAGGTGACATGACAGGTGACATGACAGGTGACATGACAGGTGACATGTGAACCAGCTGGACTCTGAGCAGCTGCAGAGTCTCTCGGCCACATTTACATACTTTGTGGTGGGAAAGGAACCACTCATCCATCAGGAGGTGTTGGGAAAGTGACCGCGCCAAAGACCCCGTGTGAGTAGCAGGGTCAGCCGGGGTGTGTGTGTGTGTGTCTGTGTGTCTGTGTGTGTGTGTGTGTGTGTGTGTGTGCGTGTGTGTGTGTGTGTGTGTGTTATCATTAATCAAATCAAGAGGCGTCACAGCCTTCATCCTCCCCTCGTTTCTCGTCCTCCTCCTTTGGCCTTCGAACCCCATCTGACCACGGCACAGAGGCCAAGGTCAGACTGCCCCCCCCCCCCCCCCCCCCCACACACACACACACACACACACCATCTCATCATTTCCCACACACCTCCTACCTCCTCGCCTCACATTCCCCCCGTCGAGTCTCCGTTGTCCACCTGTTGTCCTGGAGACTCGATTGCCACTGAGACCACCCCTCTGTGTGTGTGTGTGTGTGTGTGTGTGTGTGTGTGTGTGTTAGAGGTCAGGCCGGGGGCTAAAATAACAGATAATCCCACAGAACCCGGGTCAGGCTGTGACACCATGGAGGTTAAATCCTAAATTTAAACATATCTGAATCCTACGTTCTTTAAAAAATATATATACACACATATATATATATATATATTTATATATATATATATATGTGTGTGTATATATATATTTATGTGTATATATATATACATATATATATTGTATATATACACATATATATACACACATATATATATAGATATATAAAAATTAAAATAAATGATGAATAAAATGTATAAATATATACACACATACACGCCCCCTCCTTCCACATTTGGCAATGCCCCCTTATACATCTCCATGTAATATATTAGGGAATGTGATATGATATAATTCAATGACATCATTTCTTTATGCTAAGCTAATCGCTGCTGCAGCTTCGTAACTTAAAGAGACAGTAAACTTTATGTACAAAACTTTATCAACACGTCCCCTGAAATGTAAGTTTATAAACTGACCGCTTCATTTGAAACTAATAATTCAAACAGGAATGCGAGGCCGGCCGGCCCAAAGCGTCCCAAATGACTGCACACACAAAAAGGATTTAACTCTTTGTCACAATTGTCCCCTCACACTCCGGCCTGAGAGAAGAAGAAAGAACCAGCACAAGACTCCCTGAACCAACCCCCGCCCCCCCCCACCCCTCAACCCTGACCCTCCCCACTTCCTCCCCTGACCCTGGCCGCCTGCATAAAAGACCCATCAGAAGTATCGCTGGCCACATTTACAAGTGAAAGAGGCTCAATAATGGAGCGGTTAGGGAGAAGAATGAGGAGGCAGAGGGGCACTCACAGATGTGGAGGTGGGGAGGGGACGGAGGGGAGGAGGCAGGAGGGAGGGAGGAGGGAGGAGGGAGGGGAGGAGGGAGGAGGGAGGGGAGGGGAGGAGGGAGGAGGGAGGAGGGAGGAGGGAGGAGGGAGGGGACGGAGGGAGGAGGGAGGGAGGAGGGAGGGGAGGGGAGGAGGGAGGAGGGAGGGAGGAGGGAGGGGACGGAGGGGAGGAGGCAGGAGGGAGGGAGGAGGGAGGAGGGAGGGAGGAGGGAGGAGGGAGGGGACGGAGGGGAGGAGGGGAGGGGACGGAGGGGAGGAGGGGAGGGGAGGAGGGAGGGAGGAGGGAGGGGAGGGGAGGAGGGAGGAGGGAGGGAGGAGGGAGGAGGGAGGAGGGAGGGGACGGAGGGAGGAGGGAGGGAGGAGGGAGGGGAGGGGAGGAGGGAGGAGGGAGGGGACGGAGGGGAGGAGGCAGGAGGGAGGAGGGAGGGGAGGGGAGGAGGGAGGGGAGGAGCGGCATCCCATTGTTACCCCCCCCCTCCCAATGCAGGGGAGGAAAGAAGCGAGGGCTGGGACGGGGGGAGGAGGTGAAAGTGGCTTTTTACACCCGATTTGTGACGAGGGAGCAGAGGGGAGGAAGGAAGGAAGGAAGGAAGGAAGGGGTGAATAAAGGAAGAGAAAAAGGATGACTTCATCCTGCCGTGATGATCGGCGTGACCGATATATAGAGAGGAGACGTCACCTTACAGTAGAGAGAGGAGAGAGAGAGAGAGGAGAGAGAGACGACCACCAATAGGGAATAAAACTCTAAAAACAAAAATAATAGACCACCCGAAATGTCCTCACAAGTCAGTGGAAACAAACACACACACAAGGACCTCTGACACCCGTTCATTGATTCATCTCCTCCTCTACTTCCTGTTCATTGATTCATCTCCTCCTCTACTTCCTGTTCATTGATTCATCTCCTCCTCTACTTCCTGTTCATTGATTCATCTCCTCCTCTACTTCCTGTTCATTGATTCATCTCCTCCTCTACTTCCTGTTCAGAGCGGAGAGGAAAACATTACACCAGTTTTTAAAAAGTCACCTTTAGGCCTGAAAACATGCAAAAATGCCAGACTGAGAAATAGAGGAGGAGGAGTCGCCCCCTGGTGGTCAGGAGAGAGAATGCAGCTTTAACACATGAAGCATAGACTTCTATACAACCAGAGGAGTCTCCCCCTGGTGGTCAGTAGAGAGAATGCAGCTTTAACACATGAAGCATAGACTTCTATACAACCAGAGGAGTCGCCCCCTGGTGGTCAGGAGAGAGAATGCAGCTTTAACACATGAAGCATAGACTTCTATACAACCAGAGGAGTCTCCCCCTGGTGGTCAGTAGAGAGAATGCAGCTTTAACACATGAAGCATAGACTTCTATACAACCAGAGGAGTCGCCCCCTGGTGGTCAGGAGAGAGAATGCAGCTTTAACACATGAAGCATAGACTTCTATACAACCAGAGGAGTCTCCCCCTGGTGGTCAGTAGAGAGAATGCAGCTTTAACACATGAAGCATAGACTTCTATACAACCAGAGGAGTCGCCCCCTGGTGGTCAGGAGAGAGAATCCAGATTTAACACATGAAGCATAGACTTCTATACAACCAGAGGAGTCTCCCCCTGGTGGTCAGTAGAGAGAATGCAGCTTTAACACATGAAGCATAGACTTCTATACAACCAGAGGAGTCGCCCCCTGGTGGTCAGGAGAGAGAATGCAGCTTTAACACATGAAGCATAGACTTCTATACAACCAGAGGAGTCTCCCCCTGGTGGTCAGTAGAGAGAATGCAGCTTTAACACATGAAGCATAGACTTCTATACAACCAGAGGAGTCGCCCCCTGGTGGTCAGGAGAGAGAATGCAGCTTTAACACATGAAGCATAGACTTATATACAACCAGAGGAGTCGCCCCCTGGTGGTCACTAGAGAGAATGCAGCTTTAACAGATGAAGCATAGACTTCTATACAACCAGAGGAGTAGCCCCCTGGCATAGACTTCACTTTTCAGAACCAGAAGTTATAATTATATTAATGACACAGTTTTATGGCCACTAGTGGTGCTTTAAGGATTTAACATGTTCCATAAAAACATTAGACACATCTGGTTTATTCATAAAACATTTCTTTTAATCTTGCTTATTGAAGCTGTTTTGACAAAAACAAGTAAATAAATTTGCCTTTAACTACGATTAAATCAGGGTGTAAAAAAAATTATATTATATTTATTTAAATAAGGTTTTATAAACCAATCATATTGGGCAATTCTGTAAAAACTTTTTTTTAAACATAGTATTAAAGTATGGGTGTTTGTGTTGACATGAAAAGTGGTCATCAATGTAAACCGTAGTAAACAACAACAAATAAAATATATGAGACTACTTTAAAAGATCTTTTCAAAGCAAAGTCAATCAATCACTGGAAAAATGTCAATTTAATGGACTTTTTCTTTTCTCTCAAAGAGAACACAACAGTGTTGTTGTTCGTTTACATTTCATTTTCCTTCATTATATTCGTACAGAAGTTGTATTTTGGCTTCAGGCTCCAGCTTCAGAGGCTGAGACCTGAAACTTAGTGGTTCAAAGAACAATGGAAGACACAAACAATAGAAACACGTCTGAAGGCGGTCGGTGTGGCTTAAACAAGGAAGGCCGCGTCACCAGTAACACCTGGACGCTCCACCTGGACGCTCCACCTGGATGATCCACCTGGACGCTCCACCTGGATGATCCACCTGGACGCTCCACCTGGATGATCCACCTGGACGCTCCACCTGGATGATCCACCTGGACGCTCCACCTGGACGCTCCACCTGGATGATCCACCTGGATGCTCCACCTGGACGCTCCACCTGGATGCTCCACCTGGACACTCCACCTGGACGATCCACCTGGACGCTCCACCTGGACGCTCCACCTGGATGCTCCACCTGGACGCTCCACCTGGATGATCCACCTGCTGCTGCACCACCAGTTCAGTTAATTGTGATTTTTATTGTCTCGTCTATTCACGAGTCGTCAACAATTCAAACTCAGAATTCAAAGTGTGTCCGCGTGGCGTTCACTGACTTCTGGGCGCAGTCCGCCTTCACAGAGGCTGCAGGTCCATTTCCTCGCCCACAGAGTTAAAGTGCACTTTGCGTGTGTTTACACAAGAAACATCTTTACAACACAATTTACATTAAAAAGACACAAAATACTTTTACAGAGCTCAACTGAATAACAAAAAGGTGAACTTTACTTTAAAGGCTTTACTGCCCCCTGGTGGCAGGACGGTGCACTAAAACTCAAATTCATTTAAAAATAAAAAAGCAGCCTCCTGGAAGATGAATACTTGTGGACGTTGTGCATGTTTTAGTATGTACAACATGTTGTTGTGCTGAGGAGTGAAGAGGATATTTGAACGATAATTAGGCTCTTATTCCAGGATATGCGTTTGCAGATATCATTTAATTAAATGATATTCATTCAATTTAGTTCTGTGATGATGATGAAAACATCGCGCTTAAAAATCTGATTAGATCCCACTTCTAGATTCTTAGTTGTTGAGTGACTTCCTGCCTCATTAACCAGCTCAAACACACATTTTAACAAACAAAACATTAGCATTGTTTTCACCCACATTCAGACGTAAATCAACAAAACATTTTTTTTTAACATTTCAATCCCTTTGTAGTCGAACTCTCAAAATAAAAAGAATGTGCATGTTGAGAAAAGAGGCGGCGGACCTCCAGCTGTGGGTGAACTGGGAGAAGACCAGTGTGACTGATGGGTGGCCGCGGAGCAAAAAGATCAATAATAACTGAATAAATACTGAAATATGAACGTACCGACTCCAGAGTTCATAAATTAAAGGGAGGAGAAGGCGGAGCGACACGCGGCTCCTGGTTCGCACCCACGATGCTTTCAGGGAACCTCTGCAGTGACGGCACAAAGCTGCGAGTTCAATTCCCCCCCTGAGCGCAGCTGGTGAGCGCAGCTGGTGAGCGCAGCTGGTGAGCGTCCCCCCCCCCCCCCCCCCCCCCCCCCCCCCTTCGGCTCACAGGAAGAGGTTTATTTTGGCGGGGACGGCCTTGCAGCCGGTGGTGGAGAAGTAGTGTCCCGGGACGGGGGCGTAGGTCATGTCTCCGCCCACCGCCTCCACCACGTCGCCGCGGCCGCAGCAGCCGCGCTGGCAGAGCTGCGAGCGGGCGCAGCGCTCCACGTGGCGCCGGTTCAGCGGCAGGAAGGGCACGAAGCGAGCGACCAGCTTCTGCCGGATGACGGCGGAGCGGAAGAAGCCGCCTGCGGAGAGAGAGAAGTCACTTCAGTGTTATCGTCTATGACGTCATCCTGAAGGCTATGAAGACAAACGCACACGTGACTATGAACCGGGAGGCGGAGGGACACTCACTGGCTGAGCTGTTGTACGCCGCCCGTGCGATGGCGTCCTGGAAGTCGTCCGACCGGATCTCCTCGCGGTCGCGTCCGGCCAGCCGGCTCTCCAGAACCTTCCTGTTGATCACCTCCTCTCCTGTGGTGCTGCAGGGAGACAACCACCACACCTCAAATGAAGACACACTTTGAATCTTTGTCTCCTCTCTGCCATCGGGTGAGTGTCACGCTGTACTGAGCCGGAGATACAAAGATACAAAGAGACACAGAGACATAGAGACAAAGACACAGACAAAGAGACAAAGACACAGACAAAGACACATAGAGACAAAGAGACAAAGACACACAGACGGACACATAGAGACAAAGAGACAAAGAGCGAGGAGGACATCTCACTCCGGGAGCTTTTTAAAGTACCGACAGCAGAAGCGATAACTCCGGGTTAATGTTGACGCTGTAATTCTGCTTTCCATGTTCCAGTCGTATGTTTAACTGCACTACGGTGTTTTGGCCTCTGATGAAACACATTCATAGATGTGTGTGTGTGCGTGTGTGTCTGTGTGTGTGTGTCTGTGTGTGTGTCTGTGTGTGCGTGTGTGTCTGTCTGTGTGTGTACCCGATGAAGACGTAGATGGCCTTGCGGTAGTTGGTGCGAAACACGACGTGCGAGGGACCCAGGAAGGGCTCCAATATGTCGATGACGCCCGGAGGCATCTTCTCCATCTCCTCGAACAAGAAGACGGAGCGAGCGCACGCCGTCAGGTTACCCAGAACCCACCTCTTCAGCTCCTCCTGAAACCAAGGGGGGGGGGGGGGGGGGGGGAGTACAACATGTACCTTTGAGATGTAGTACAGTAAAGACTACAATATTTACTTTATTTCTTTTAACTGCTTAAATGGAGATTGCCGACCCCCTGAACCCTGACCCCTGACCCCTGACTCACCCGGTACTGCTTGACCCGGTCGGGGGAGGGGAAGTGCAGCGCGGGGACGAAGGTGTGCACGTACGGGCTGCTCATGGCCGAGCCGTACAGGTGGTTTCCCAGCATGGAGCCGACCAGCGTCTTCCCCGTCCCCGAGGAGCCGTGGAAGGACAGCACCAGGGGCCGCTCGGGGCTCTTATTCTGAAGGAACCTCGCCACCTCCTCCGACACGATGTCCTGGGCCAGGTGTTGCCCGTACACATTCTTATAGAGGTCCCACTCCAGGTCTGGTGGGTCATGGAATTAGGACAACGGAGACGTCGATGTCACAGAATAAAACGTGTTAAAAAGCCCTTTTTACCCCAAAAGGGTCCAGGAAGTGAGGAGCTAAAAGTACTTTTACACAGGAAACAACACTTGTTTAGGAACTGGCTTTACACCCTGGTGCCAAATAATAAAGCATATTATTATTAATAATATCTCAGAGGTAAATATTTACATTCATATTATTATTAATAATAAATGTAAATATTTACCTCTGAAATGTAGTACAGTAAAAAGTACTATATTTACCTCTGAGACAATAACAAGTTGTATATATACACACCTGAGATGTAATACAGTAAAAAGTACTATATTTATTTCTGAAACAGTAAAAAGTACTATATTTACCTCTGAGTAAAAAGTAGCAGCACATGTAAATAATTAAGCTCAAAGTACAGTAATTCAGTAACTAAGTTACATTCCACAATATATATATATATATATATATATATATATATATATATATATATATATATGTGTGTATGAACATTTATTATAATAAATGTTATTACATAAATAAAAAAACGTCCCTTCACGTGCTGCATATTAACAAAGTCCCTCCATAGTTCAGAGCTATTAAAATAATGATTTAATTTCTCCTTTAACTAACAGCTGAGAGGACTTCCTGTTTAGCTCGCGAGCTAGCAGGAAGCAGCCGTTAGCGGCCGTTAGCGGCCGCTCGCGACCGTTAGCGGCCGCTCGCGCCTCACCTCTGATGTTCGGCTTGAAGTCGCAGTCGCAGCTGTCTGAGATGCTGCAGTAAAGCTTCTGGAAGACTCCGCGGACCGGACTACAGAGACACAGCACGGACAGCACGGCTAACATCTCGGCGGCCTGCTGGCACGCAGAGAAACCGGAAGAACTTTCTCCACAACCGCAACCGGTCCGCTTGTAGTCTTTCCGCGTACCGGAAGTCCGTCCGGGAACACGTAACGAAGTGACAGAAAGAACTGCATTTCCCAGAAGGCATCTGGCGCGGGGCTGAATGCGGAAGAGGGGACACGTTGGAAGACCGCGGTCCAGAAAGCAAACGTCTGGGACAACAAGTGACATTTTCTTTTCTCGCTCTATATTTATTATTTTACTAAATGAATGAATAATAATTCAAAAATTGTTATTTATATTATTACAAAACATATACAATAAAAAATATATAATTAAAACATTTATGTAATAGCAGAGGAACGTGTTATAAGTAAATAATTCAACAGAATATGAACTTTTAGACACTTTATATTAGACAATTATATTTGTAATGACTTAAAGTTAAAATAAAAAATATTTAGTAATTTTAGAAAAAATGTCCAGTTTGTAAAAACTGAACTGAAAGAACTTTTATTTATTTATTCATCCAGTCATAACACGACCACTTTAGAGGGAATCAAACTTTTTTATGACTGCAAGACGACCACTTTAGAGATCCATGTTTCATTGAGAGAGAACTATTCTGTAGTCCTTTTAAAGGTTGTTGTGATGTCACCAACACCCACAATGTAAAGAACATCACTCTAATGTCTTCAGAGGTTTTAGTGGAAGCCCAAGAAATAAAATAATCCGCCGCGACAGTGAGGTAAACATGTTTATTTACATTTCAGATAAATATTAGACGTTAATACAATGTGTCGCATTGTTAAAGAAAAGCTCCGTTCTCGTGCGGTTGAGTCGGTTCCAACACAACGATGTAATGAGAGAACGTGTGAGGAACCGCACAGGTTTTATTTTGAAGGAAACAGGAAGAAAAGCCCTGAACTGACCTCAGCACTGATTACGGCATCAGTGACCTCATCGTTACGTTAAATATTAATATATATTAAAGTCGTGATGACGCACATTGCACACACAACGTCATTCTGTTATTGGTTATTGAATATGAAGAGAGGAAGGTCCAGCCTCCAGAGACACATTCATAACACGCCCGAGGCTCGGCCTCATTTCACCAAAACAAAATCAACCACTTCCTGTTTTGTTTTCGCCGCAGAACAAAAGCAACAGAATCCTGAATAGTTCCACGGACGTCTTCATCGTGGTTAAAGTCCTCAGTGAGGAATGTGGCTTCTGGCGGAGGAAGTGAAGGACCGCGTGGATCAAGATGAGGGCCGCGGGCCGCGCCGCCTGCCGGGCGGCTCCAGCCGGGCGGACAAGGCGGTCAGCACCTGGTCAAACTTGGCGTACCGCAGCGCCTGGCTCTCCTCGGCGCCCCGGCTCCCCCACAGCAGCCGCATCTGGAAGTCGGTCAGGAAGAGCTCCAGGACCTCCGGCTGCTCCTTGAAACCTGCAGCATCAACAACAACAACAACAACAAGCCCTGGATCAACAGCAGAATGTGATTATATTATTGGGTATAGTGCAGACAAGAGAGATAGTAACAAACAAACAAGATCAAAACAAGTACTATAGACTTCTATACAACCAGAGGAGTCGCCCCCTGGTGGTCAGGAGAGAGAATGCAGCTTTAACACATGAAGCATAGACTTCTATACAACCAGAGGAGTCGCCCCCTGGTGGACAGTAGAGAGAATGCAGCTTTAACACACGAAGCATAGACTTCTATACAACCAGAGGAGTCGCCCCCTGGTGGTCAGGAGAGAGAATGCAGCTTTAACACATGAAGCATAGACTTCTATACAACCAGAGGAGTCGCCCCCTGGTGGTCAGGGGAGAGAATGCAGCTTTAACACATGAAGCATAGACTTCTATACAACCAGAGGAGTCGCCCCCTGGTTGTCAGGAGAGAGAATGCAGCTTTAACACATGAAGCATAGACTTCTATACAACCAGAGGAGTCGCCCCCTGGTGGTCAGGAGAGAGAATGCAGCTTTAACACATGAAGCATAGACTTCTATACAACCAGAGGAGTCGCCCCCTGGTGGTCAGGAGAGAGAATGCAGCTTTAACACATGAAGCATAGACTTCTATACAACCAGAGGAGTCGCCCCCTGGTGGTCAGGAGAGAGAATGCAGCTTTAACACATGAAGCATAGACTTCTATACAACCAGAGGAGTCGCCCCCTGGTGGTCAGGAGAGAGAATGCAGCTTTAACACATGAAGCATAGACTTCTATACAACCAGAGGAGTCGCCCCCTGGTGGTCAGGAGAGAGAATGCAGCTTTAACACATGAAGCATAGACTTCTATACAACCAGAGGAGTCGCCCCCTGGTGGTCAGGAGAGATAATGCAGCTTTAACACATGAAGCATAGACTTCTATACAACCAGAGGAGTCGCCCCCTGGTGGTCAGTATTCTAACTACCTTGCAGTTTGCTCTCGGCGTTGGAGCGGTAGATGCCCCCCAGCTGAGCGATGGTCCTCGCCGCCCCCAGGTGGAACATGACCACGTCCACCCCGACCTCCGCCGCCTCCCAAGGCTCCGCCCCCTCGCCCACCGCCACGCTCTTCTCCAGCAGGGCCAGGAGGGGCGTGACGTGGGGGAAGCTGGTGTTGGACAGCGGACAGCTCTCTGGAGGACGGACGCACAGAGACGGTCAGCGTCGGTCATTTAAAAAGATGAACGGGCGACGAGCGCCGAGACGAACCTCTGCCGTCGTTCAGGCTCTTCATGAACGGCCTCAGGGTCTTCTCGTAGAGAACGGCGCCCTCTGTGTGTCGCTGCCGTAACGCCGTCCAGGTGTGCTCCAGACGGGACACCTGAGAGGCAGAAAGGGATTTAAACTCAACATCTTTAATGGGATATTTGGTATTATTTGATGGAGTAATCAGTAATTTACATGTAAGACATGAGATGACCAAGAAACTGTAAATGCAGAATTTTTCTGACAGAACATTTTTAAATAATTTCAATAATAAAAAAAATGTACAAAATATTTATTTTTTAAACTCAGAGACAAAAAAAGACAAAAATGAACGCCAACACAACCACAGACGGAGTCACCTCTGCTGTTATAAAGGTGAGCCCTTCGTGACATCTAACTTCTAAGACGAGCAAACGTCTAATTATTAATAGTTAAATGGTTAATAGCACCAATCAATGAAACCAATGGAAACCATTAGCAGTGCTCGCAGATGACTTACTATTTATCATAAACTGTTAATCTTCAGACCGGGGATAAAGGTCATGTCATGCCACCACCCTCTCCCCTCCCCCCCCTCTCCTCACCTGGGGCAGCTCCAGCGCCCTCATGACGGCGGTGAAGCCGAACATGTTCCCCGTGGTGCTCTTGAGCTCGGCGGCGATCTGGATGATCTTGTGCAGCAGGCCGGCGCGCTCCTCGGTCGTCCCGGTGCAGCCCAGCAGGTGCACGGCCAACGTGGTGGCCATGGTGTGGAACCTGCACACAGTTGAGCTCATCAGGAGGAGGAAGACCCTAAAGTCTTATATTGCTTTAGGAGGTACATTATGATCTTTTTATACTCGCCAATAAAATAGATATACATATGTCGGGCTTTTATTGTGGAGGGTAGTAGACCTGCGCTGCCTTTGTCCAAGTTGAAAGGAGTAATAAAGTCTTCCGTCTCGGTTCGGGCTACTTTTTTCTTATTAAAAATAAATAAATATAGGCTCAATTCATCCCGTTCCGCACGCTGTGATTGGCTGACGCCTTTATCTGTGGTAAAAAATTATATTCTTATTCTGTGTGGAAGTTAAAAAAAACTATATTGTCGCACGAATGAAGTGTACCAAACAAATAAAGGCCTTTCCACTTTCTTTAATTTGAATAATTCGGAGCTGTTGTCAGGTTTGGTGCTAACGTTTAACACCGTTAGCATCTAAAGGCCTTCAGATGCTAACGTTTAACACCGTTAGCATCTAAAGGCCTTCAGGTGCTAACGTTTAACTCCGTTAGCATCTAAACGGGCCAATGGACGCCGCCGAACCAGACGTGGTTTCCTGCACACTCCGAGGGTTCTGAACTCACCTCTCCAGCAGGTCCAGTCTCAACTGTTGGCCATGTGGCAACGTGAGCAACTCCATCCCAGAACTAACTCCCATCATCCTTTGCTCCTCCGGAGTCACCTCCAGAATTCGGGCCACCTGGGAAACACAGACACACGTTTACTGGTCTGAAAGTGTGTCTTTATATTTGGTGATTGTAATGCACAGTATCCATTACGTCATAGTTAAGTTGTTAACGGGTCCACCAACTGTTCCCAACCATTCATTTAAAGTGGCGTTGCCTTATACTCTCTCTCGTTTTTGGTCTCCACCACCTTCTGAACAACCTATCCTTCTCTAACTATTCTTTAACTGCGTCTTTCTGCTTCCTGTGGTGAGACTGAAGCCAAGCAGCTATGCTGTGGGCCATAAAGTTCGGTGAAAAGGCCGCGAGCTGCTCTTCCCCATCATCACCAGTCCTCCCCTCCACCGGTACTCGTGACAGTACCATGCAGTCGGCCTTGGTGATGTGTTTGGCCGCCGTCCTCGGGTCGACCTCGGCCAGCAGCTCCTTCACCCGCCGCAGGACGCCGACCTCCAGAGGTTTATTCTCCCCGGGCATCAGCCGCGACCGGTACCCGCCGGGTTTGAAGGAAGAGACCGTCTCCACCACCGGCGCCGAGTACACGTTCCCGTCCTCCGCCCTCGGCGGATCGATGCCCGCCGAGCCGTCCTCCGCCCGCAGCCTCTCCACGTAGCTCCGGGGGCCCGGGTACAGCTCCGTGTAGCAGCTTCCCTGATCCTCAGAGGACGGGGAGCCCCGGTCCAGATGAGGAGAGCCGGTCCCCGGGCGCCCGGAGAGGGACGGGGGCGGAGCCACGCTGCTGCCGGGGCTCCGGCACGCCGAGGCTGCAAACAACAGCACGGTTCAGTCCACTGAGTCCACTGATGTGAGACGGTTTGTATCAAGAAAGAAAGATTTAACATTTAAGATTTGTCCTTTGGTTTTTACTTTTTCCTAAAATATATTTTTTCTGTTTCTTTTTTAAGTCTCAAAAATATGTAGTTTTTTTAAGGAATTGGCACATTTGTTTTGGCACTATTTTCATTGGCGGATTAATCCACATTAACTTCAAAATGAATGTATATAACAATTATTTGTATTATTGGAAATGTATGTACAAATACAATATCTAAAAGTAACATTTCTCCATATTTTCAAGAAAATAAATAAATAAAAGCACCCACTAACCACTCGCAGTGAGACTATCGAAAACATTAAAATGACAATAGGATGTTTACTAATCAACATCGATGACATCATCAGACAACAAAACAGAAGAGAATACCACGTCTCAGTTTTCTTGTATTATTATTGAGCAACTTTGATCAATATTTATTTTTTGTTCTAAACCTTTTTTTAATGGAGTTGATCTCCGTTAAACAAAATAAACATTATTAAAGATACTTTAAGAAATCCCAAGAGACAAATAAAGTGCCTCGCTCCCATGAGAGTCATCGAATCAACTTTGTCTCCGTCTCTCAATAGAAGACGTCTGAGAAAGAAACATCTGAACAAACCTCACTCCAACAGGAGGAAGTGGTGCATTGTGGGGACTATTTTCAGCGGCGGATTAATCCCCATTAATCCTCCAGGATTGAAGGAACAACCGTGAAACAAACTCTTTTCGTGGAATTCACATACAATTCACCCTTTTGTTGTTAACCCCTTAAAAAATCCTTCACCTCGGCTCCTGAGTCCAACATATTTGTTTTAATGTGTGATGCATTTATCTCGTGGAAGAGAACGAGGTTATGGAGTTTGCTGTTTGGTTACTCGCCGACCTTCCTGCCGATGACCTTCAAATCCCACGACAGAGAACACACGTCAAGATTATTTAAGTTTGTAGCGTTTTTTATTTATTTATATATAACTTTAATCATTAAAATATATATATATATAATTGTAATCATATTTATAAATATATATATATTTATAAATATATTTATACATATATTTGTATATATAAATATATATATACATATATATATGTATAAATATATTTGTACATATATATATTTTAATATGATTAAAATGATATATATGTATATATATATAAATACATATATTTATATATGTATAAATATATATTTATTTTAATATGTTTAAAATTATATAACAAAATAAAAAACACTACATATAAAACACCTTTTAGCTTTTTTCATTTTCTTTATCTGTCAAAAAGCGGTGGTTATTATTGCTTCTTTTGTGTTTTAAAGAAAACTAAGTGTGTCAAAAAAATTGCATAAGAGTTAAAACATTAAAAGGTTAATTTGCATCCTCATATCAACCTGCCACCACAGATCAGTCTTATCTCAGTAATCAGGGTTCAAGTTCGCCACGTGAGACCCTTTGATCCAACGGCGCCTTACATAACTAAACACACACACACACCTACACACACACTCTGAACTTTAGTCCTGCTCAGTGGCCACTCCCTCCTCAGTCGGCCGTCTGCTGTGAGGGAGCCCGGACGCACAAGCAAGCTGAAGGCGTCGACCAGCTGACATCTGACGACCAGTAAGTGTTTACGTCAAAGAACTCATGTGAAGCTGAAGCAGAGAGTGTGTGTGTGCGTGTGTGTGTGTGTGTGTGTGTGTGTGTGTGCTGAACGCTGAGCACTCCCAGATGTCTGCAGCCCTCCAGATGTTTCTGTGTTGAAGCGTTTTATGAACACTTCGTCACGCGGTCTCGCTCACAACGTTCAGTCCGTCGGTTCGTCTACGAGAACACGATCAACGTCCGGAGGTTCGGATGAGCAGAAAAACAACGACATGGTCATTGAAGCTTTATTCTGGGAACAGATCTCAGATCTCATTTATGACGACGTCGTGGACATTTATTAAAAGTAGTCTTGGACGTTTAATGTGTCGCTCAGTTTTAAGAACTAGATACCCAGATGTATCATTATCGTATTATAATTAATTATAGTACTAGTAGCAGTCGTGGGAGTAGTACATATGTGTCATCTTTAATGAGAACATCCACACAATCAGAAACACTTAGGTGAACCTTGGCAGGAATTCCCACAGTGAGTGGTTGCGTAATTAGGAGATCTGGAAGTTGCGCAAGTCTTGGATCGGCGTCTGTCCGCTTGCTGGCGATCCTTTGTGGGAAGCCTTGTCGTGGTTGCGTCTACATGTCTTTGAATGCATCTACTGAAACAGGAAGTCTTTGATTTGAGTTCATCTTAATGATTGGGATTGTGGCAGCAACTCATATTCATGAGCCATGTGCACTCTGTGTATGTGCAGGCTATGTAGTAGAAGACGCTTCGTTGCCTAAAGCGATCTAAACTAAGCTGAAAAGAATAATAATATAATAATAATATCAAAGTCAGAGGGTAATAATATGCTTCACTCTTGGATTAAAGTCTTACATTTGACCCATTCATCCACCATAACTGTAACTGTTACTATTAAATAAAAGCTTTTCGCCGAGCTAACTGTTGCTAATAAAGTAGCATATTCATCCTTATTGGGTGTTAATTGTCTTATAGCTGCCATGCGACTGTTTTCATCTGGGTGCAAATAGAAACTCTGCTTCAAAAAAGGGTTTATATTTATTGATGTATGTGTTTATTTGGCCGGGACAACGCCCACCAATCAACAGGAGAACTGTAAGCGACCAGGAGAAGCTCATTTTCTGTTCCCGGACAGATTTTTGAAGGCGAAGGTATAGAAGTTATCCATTTGCTTCCTCTGAAGAGCCTCAGGTATCTGTTAAGACACCGAGGGTGAATCAGCTTGGGTTTCTTAACAGCATCAATGTTGTTGTTGTTGTTGTTTCACCTTCTTTCATCTCAATTGAGTCGAACGGGATGGCATGCATCTGGAGGTACCACTGATGTTGATGGAGTCTGTCACCTGGAGGATGTCTCTCAAAGATCTTACAGATGGTATCTGATCAACATCTTTATCTAACAACTAACCAGACTTGTAAAAGTCCCATCTTCTAACTGCCAGGCTCCTCTGATGCTTTCCAGACTCAAATTAACCGCTCTAGAACTAAAAGTACTGCAGATTTAAGATGAAACGTGGTTCTGCAACTGTCTGGTGCTTCTAATCCAATCATATTTCATATTAGGTAACCTACACTATATTTAGTTCTCCGTAAGGTTCAACGAGTGCAGCTTCTAGATGTTTATTCCGTTGATTCACACTCTTGAACTAAAGAACTTACTGAGCGTGACGGATCTAACTTTCTTATGTTTCTTGTCAGAATCTCTTTCAGAGATGTACCAACCGACCTCGGCGGCACTTGCGGTGCTGCTCTGCTCTTCACTCTTGGTGAATGGAGGTAAAGTCCTGGTGTTCCCCGTGGATGGAAGCCACTGGATCAACATGAGAGTCCTCGTGGAGGAGCTTCACACCAGAGGCCACGAAATCACAGTGATGCGTCCGTCAGACAGCTGGTACATCAAGCCAGAGTCCCCCCACTACAAGTCCATCACAGTCAACTCCTCTACTGGTTTTGACGAAAAAGGCTTTGGGTTATTTGTAGACAGAATGATGAGCATGCGGCGCAATGGAGCTTCGCTTTGGGATCGTATATCTCTGGAATTGGAACTGCTGGAACAGTTCTACGAGATGAATAAGCAGCTGATTCAGATGATGGAGGAGATCTTTGAGGATACCAAACTGATGCAAAGCCTCCGCGATGCCAAATATGACTTGTTTCTCACAGACCCTGCGATTGGTGGAGGGGCACTTCTGTGTCACCGTTTGGGTCTTCCACTTGTCTTTAATGTGAGGTGGACTATTCAGGGTGAAGGGCATCAAGCAATCACACCTTCCCCATTCTCTTATGTCCCAATACCCGGGGCAGAGCTGACCGACAAGATGACCTTTCCCGAGCGGATCAAAAACATACTTTATTATTTCTTTACTGTTTTTCAAGTTTGGTACGTCACAGATTCCAACTTCAAACCATTCGTCCATCGTTACTTTGGAAAGGATGTCCATTACATGGAGCTGTTTCAGGCAGCAGACATCTGGCTGATGAGGAACGATTTCACCTTTGAGTTCCCACGACCCACAATGCCAAACATCGTCTACATGTCCGGATTTCAGTGCAAACACTCCAAGCCCCTGTCTCAGGAACTAGAGGCCTTTGTCCAGAGCTCTGGTGAACACGGCGTCATCATTATGACGTTGGGAAGCCTTGTGGGAAAACTTCCCGAGGACATCACCGAGGACATTGCTGCTGCTTTCGCCCAACTTCCTCAGAAAGTGATCTGGAGGCACAAAGGCAAAAGACCATCCGGCCTCGGCAACAACACCTTACTCTTGGACTGGCTGCCTCAAAACGACCTCCTGGGTCACCCAAAGACCAGAGTGTTTGTGGCCCACGGAGGTACCAACGGAATCCAGGAGGCCATCTACCACGGCGTCCCTCTGGTCGGCCTGCCCCTCATGTTCGACCAGCCGGACAACTTCTTCAGGATGAAAGCAAGAGGTGTGGCCAAAGTTCTAGACATCGCAACTGTGAACAAAGACAACTTCCTGGAGGCTCTGAAGGAGGTACTCTACGATCCAACCTACAGGGATAAGATGAAGGTGCTGTCCAACCTGCATAGAGACCAGCCCATGAAACCAATGGACCGGGCCATGTTCTGGATCGAGTTCGTCATGAGGCACAAAGGAGCGGCACATCTAAGGACGGAGTCCTACAAGATGTCTAAGATCCAGTACTACTCGATTGATGTGGTGGCGTTTCTAATGGCAGTTGTTTTGCTCGTTTTGACCGTTTTTGTTTCTGCGGTTACATTTTTGTGGCGAAGAGTGTTTTCTGGAAGCAAAATCAAAAAGGAATGAAGAATATGTCGCTAGATAGTCAACTGGATTCTTGATCTGTCTTACGTTGGTAACCTAACACATCTCAGTGTGCACCTTCACTCACAAACCTCCTTTTATCTGATTACTTCAGCCAAAGAAGTCATGTTTACATTGTTTGTTTGTTCGTTTGTGTGTTCGTCGGATAGCAGAATACCTCAGAAATAAATATCATTTGGTGTTAGGTTGGACCTTAAGTCAGCGATCAGTTTTCACTGCATATCCAGGAATATTTTTTAATGATTTCTTCTACGTTTTTTGAAAAAATAAATACTAAATCTCAATAACTAGTGCACTTATTTGAATTAAATGAAATAAGAAAAAAAACTTGCATCTTGAGATTGTTTATCCCTGTGGATGGTCAATGATTAAATATTGTTCGTAATGTTTAGTGATGATGTGTTGTTCAGTAAATCGTTCTACAAATTCATGTTTTCAAAATTATTATTTCAAGCCGTGAATTAAAAGTACCAACATTATGTATTGATTGATTGTTTATTTGCTTCACAAAGAATTGGTAATTTTGTATGTACTTTTGCTCACCCAAAGACCGGAGTGTTTGGACTACAGGAGGCCATCGACCAGACCATAATCCCCCAGACCATAATCCCCCAGACCATAATCTTGCAAGCCCGTCAATTATTTCTCATTCATCAGCCAATCACACGCATGCTCACTCATTATTCACTTGCTGTCATTGTTCGGGGCTGTCAATCAGGACACCAGCTGTGTAGATCAGCTGGTCTCCTCGATCCAATAAGCACAATGAAACAATGCCATCGTTAGCCAATCATCTTGCTGCTGTTGCATTTAAATATGACCGTCTCTCTACCTTCAGTTCGTTCATGTTGCTGTTACGCACCCCTCCACCTCCCAAGCCCCGCCCAGTCTTCGTCAGATCCATCATCACATATCATCTGTTAACAATAAACATTTATTCTTTCTTTATCTGGTCTCTCCTGATTGAAATGTATTTGGCCTAGAAACATCAAACAAATGTATATATAGGAAGTATTGTGTTCTAGGAAGTATTGTCTTGTTTCTTCCTTTTAACATTCTTTGACTAAATTAATACTATTTATTGATTCCCTATTTGAAAGATGGGCTATCTCAGCTGCTGAACGGTACCAAATAGTTTGATAATACTCACTGAGTAAAACCTGTTGTGTTCCTTGAAGCGTGTGTTATCTTTGATTACCAAAGCTTAGAAGCTTATAGGTATCTTCTTACGTAGCTGAATTAGTTTTGGGTTATTGTAATCAGGTAGCACATTGCCATTGTGTTTGAAGTTTCTGTGTATTTATGACATTCCCTTTGACATGTTATCGTGGATGCTGTATCTGGAGACAGAAGGTATACAAGAAAGCTCCCCAGCCGAACTCTGTACGTTCCGCTTATGCCCCCCAAACCTCAGACTGTCTGAATGACTATGAGTAGTGTGTGTGGTGTGAGCACATCTTTATTATAAACATTAAATCTATGTTTGTCTTTTGATATTTCTGTGCCGCACTTATCAACCGACACAAATATATACTAAAATAATCTGATAACAACGGTTATGTCTTTGAAATGTCAATGTTTGACACAAATATAATCAAAACATTTGACTGTAGTGTGCAGATGGTTTGTGTGTTTGATAATTAGAAAGATAAACAAAATAAATTATGTAATTACGTAAATAATTTACAATCCGCTTTAGTGAAAAGTTAGACCTCGAGATAAGTTATTAGTTTTAGTCCATATCTAATGTTTAAAAGGATTTCTTGCTTTTTTGATAATTTTCTTGAAATAAAATATTATTAATAATATTATTAATCTAAAAACCTTGCACATGTATCTTGTTATTGTCTAGGGGCCTAAGGGCTGGTTGATTTCTAGTGATGGTCATCGCGACACAACTGGATGTGAATGTGTTCCTGAAAAGCACAATGACTAGAACATTTTGAATAAATGATTAATAATGAGTGTTGTCTCTGTTAAATAAAGACTAATACAAATAAATGGTGACATATTAAATTACTCTTCTGTTCCCAGAAGCAGGTGTTATCCTTAACGACCAAAGCTTGAAGCTCATTGGTATCTTCTTACACTATTTACTGAATGAGTTTTGGGTTATTGTAATCCGATAGCAGTGCATTCACTTACCGTTCTACAGCTTTTAACACGTTATTGTGTTGAGATACAATATGCTATCACGTTTTCCCATTCAGTTGTTTTTATCATATCTTTTGATATTTTGTTTTACAAAAACTACAAACTATTATATATATATATTTAGTTTGTAGTTTTGGGCTTTTGACTTTAGTTTGGTACTAAACTCACTGTTGTTGTTCAGAGGAGAAAGGGAGGGTTCTCCAGCAGTCAGTGGAGGCCGGTGGTCCTGCTCCCTGTCGATCTCTGCCCCCCTGTGGAGAGAGGAAGGACTGCATGGAGAGAGAGAGAGAGAGAGAGAGAGAGAGGGAGGGAAATGGTTATTACGACAGGACATTTTTTTTTGTTTTGGAAACTAGAAGAGAGAGGTACGATATCTGTTTTTAATTTAATATACATAAAAAGTAACAAAATAAATATAATAAACTACTATGAACGATATCAAACATTTGATGAAGTAATGTATCTATTTTCACCACCAAATTCTAATGAGGTCATCCTTGGGTCCAAGTGGAGTTTTGTGCCAAATTTGAATAAATTTCCTCCAG
>NC_046974.1:2157500-2172500 GCF_009769545.1 Cyclopterus lumpus
CACCGATTGATTGGCTCCGCCGAGGCTCCCATCATGCACTGGGGCGGCCGAGATGTCATTCCTCTGTGACGGGCGGCGGGCGGACAGATTGGAGAGGCTCCCAAACCATTTGAAACCTGGAGGGTAGAAGGTCGTGAGCTGGTGTCGCATCAATGCAGCAAAATAAAGACACAAATATGTTACTTTGTACGTGTTTGTGTCTGCGAATCAGCTGAAATATGAACTTCAATAGCTGTTGAACAAGTTGTCTCGCTACAAAACAACTCAATGAAACAGAGCAACACAACAGCGCCACGCAGCAATGTAACGCAGCAATGTAACGCAGCAATGTAACGCAACAATGTAACGCAGCAATGTAACGCAGCAATGTAACGCAGCAATGTAACGCAGCAATGTAACGCAGCAATGTAACGCAGCAATGTAACGCAACAATGTAACCCAACAATGTAACCCAACAATGTAACACAGCAATGTAACGCAGCAATGTAACGCAGCAATGTAACGCAGCAATGTAACGCAGCAATGTAATGCAGCAATGTAACCCAACAATGTAACACAGAAATGTAACGCAGCAATGTAACGCAGCAATGTAATGCAGCAATATGATGCGGCGTAGTCGTCCATTTGACAGAACAACGTGAGATCTTTACGTCTGCAGTTAAAAACATTTAATGTTCACTTTGTCGTGAAACACAAAGAAATGTTTTCTTTGGAGGACGAGAGAGGAGGAGAGAGGAGGAGAGAGGGGAGAGAGAGGAGGAGAGAGGAGGAGAGAGGAGAGAGAGGAGGAGAGAGAGGAGGAGAGAGGAGGAGAGAGGAGGAGAGAGGGGAGAGAGAGGAGGAGAGAGGAGGAGAGAGGAGAGAGAGGAGGAGAGAGAGGAGGAGAGAGGAGGAGAGAGAGGAGGAGAGAGGAGGAGAGAGGAGAGAGAGGAGGAGAGAGAGGAGGAGAGAGGAGGAGAGAGAGGAGGAGAGAGGAGGAGAGAGGAGAGAGAGGAGGAGAGAGAAGAGGAGAGAGAAGAGGAGAGAGAGGAGAGAGGAGGAGAGAGAGGAGGAGAGAGAAGAGGAGAGAGAGGAGGAGAGAGAGGAGGAGAGAGAGGAGGATAGAGGAGGAGAGAGAGGAGGAGAGAGGAGAGAGAGAGAGAGGAGGAGAGAGAGGAGGAGAGAGGAGGAGAGAGGAGAGAGAGGAGGAGAGAGAGGAGGAGAGAGGAGGAGAGAGGAGGAGAGAGAGGAGGAGAGAGAAGAGGAGAGAGAGGAGGAGAGAGAGGAGGATAGAGGAGGAGAGAGAGGAGGAGAGAGGAGAGAGAGAGAGGAGGAGAGAGAGGAGGAGAGAGGAGGAGAGAGAGGAGGAGAGAGGAGAGAGAGAGGAGGAGAGAGGAGGAGAGAGGAGAGAGAGAGGAGGAGAGAGGAGGAGAGAGGAGAGAGAGGAGGAGAGAGAAGAGGAGAGAGAAGAGGAGAGAGAGGAGAGAGGAGGAGAGAGAGGAGGAGAGAGAAGAGGAGAGAGAGGAGGAGAGAGAGGAGGAGAGAGAGGAGGAGAGAGAGGAGGATAGAGGAGGAGAGAGAGGAGGAGAGAGGAGAGAGAGAGAGAGGAGGAGAGAGAGGAGGAGAGAGGAGGAGAGAGAGGAGGAGAGAGAGGAGGATAGAGGAGGAGAGAGAGGAGGATAGAGGAGAGAGAGAGAGGAGGAGAGAGAGGAGGAGAGAGGAGGAGAGAGAGGAGGAGAGAGAGGAGGATAGAGGAGGATAGAGGAGGAGAGAGAGGAGGAGAGAGGAGGAGAGAGGAGGAGGAGAGAGAGGAGGAGAGAGGAGGAGAGAGAGGAGGAGAGAGAGGAGGAGAGAGGAGGAGGAGAGAGAGGAGGAGAGAGGAGGAGAGAGAGGAGGAGAGAGAGGAGGAGAGAGGAGGAGAGAGGAGGAGAGAGAGGAGGAGAGAGGAGGAGAGAGAGAGGAGGAGAGAGGAGGAGAGAGGAGGAGAGAGGAGGAGAGAGGAGGAGAGAGAGGAGGAGAGAGGAGGAGAGAGAGGAGGAGAGAGGAGGAGAGAGAGGAGGAGAGAGAGAGGAGGAGAGAGGAGGAGAGAGGAGGAGAGAGGAGGAGAGAGAGGAGGAGAGAGGAGGAGAGAGGAGGAGAGAGGAGGAGAGAGAGAGGAGGAGGGCAGATATCAGGAAGGTTGTTGTTCATCTTCACTAAGAGAAGAACATAACTTCCTTTTGAATCGTTCTCTTTATTGCGTAACGTGTGACGCAACGCAGAGAACTTCTTCTTCAAGTGAATCTGGGGGCTATTTCTGTGTTTACGGTGGCTCAGAGTGGACAAAACAGAGAAAAATCAAACCTGTTTCAAAGTTGTTGTGTACACGTGATTAATTCATTATTAAACATGCAATACAATTGCACAATAATTACAGACTTTTTGTTTCTTATTCATTTCTGAAGGTTGCCACGTCTTTTATACAATCTATTTTACTTTTGATGGGGCAAGGCTAACAGTTTCCCCCTGCTTCTAGTCTTTGTGCTAAGCTAGGCTAATTAAGTCCTGGATCTGTCAGAATTTTCCTCAAACAAATGTTGCTCTGTTTCTATAATTAATACACGTATCCAAAAATAGTCAAAAACAATGTCACGTTTTTCTGTTTTTTTAAAATCTCTTTTTAAGGAAGATGTTGAGTTAAAGACGATCGTAGATCAGCCGGTGAAACTCAAAGAACACAGCGGTTTTGTTTAAAGCCTCCAGATGCATCATGGGTAAAATGGAGCTTTTAAAAAAGAGAACAACAACGGAGTCAACGGCCAACGGAGGGCAGCACAGCCACCCGTTGTCTCTGATCCCAGCCGGACAAACACACACACACACACACACACACACACACAGAGCCACAAACACACACACACACACACACACACACACACACACACACACACAGAGCCACACACACACACACACACACACAGAGCCACAAACACACACACACACACACACACACACACACAGAGCCACAAACACACACACACACACACAGACACACACACACACACACACACACACACAGAGCCACAAACACACACACACACACACACACACACACAGAGCCACAAACACACACACACACACACACACACACACAGACACACACACACACACACAGACACACAGACAGAGCCACGCACACAGCTCTCTGCTTCTTCTGCAATGAAGCAGAGAGCTGTGTGCGAGGGGAACACACACACATTTATTAATACAACTATATATTATGAAGCTTTATGCAGAGGGGTTAGTTCACACAGCATTCAGAGACTCATTTATACACATTTATTAATAAAACTATATGTTATGAAGCTTTATGCAGAGGGGTTAGTTCACACAGCATTCAGAGACTCATTTATACACATTTATTAATAAAACTATATATTATGAAGCTTTATGCAGAGGGGTTAGTTCACACAGCATTCAGAGACTCATTTATACACATTTATTAATAAAACTATATATTATGAAGCTTTATGCAGAGGGGTTAGTTCACACAGCATCCAGAGACTCATTTATACACATTTATTAATAAAACTATATATTATGAAGCTTTATGCAGAGGGGTTAGTTCACACAGCATTCAGAGACTCATTTATACACATTTATTAATAAAACTATATATTATGAAGCTTTATGCAGAGGGGTTAGTTCACACAGCATTCAGAGACTCATTTATACACATTTATTAATAAAACTATATGTTATGAAGCTTTATGCAGAGGGGTTAGTTCACACAGCATTCAGAGACTCATTTATACACATTTATTAATAAAACTATATGTTATGAAGCTTTATGCAGAGGGGTTAGTTCACACAGCATTCAGAGACTCATTTATACACATTTATTAATACAACTATATATTATGAAGCTTTATGCAGAGGGGTTAGTTCACACAGCATTCAGAGACTCATTTATACACATTTATTAATACAACTATATATTATGAAGCTTTATGCAGAGGGGTTAGTTCACATGAAGCTCAACGTCTCGTTGAGTTTCATGTGAACGCCTCAGACGCCTCAGAGACACTGAGATAGTTATGAACACTCAAATAAACTAAAATATCTAATTAAAGTGGTTCAAAGTAGTTCCACCTGCAGCCCTCACAGTATTAATACTCTGATATATCAGTCAGAAGAAGTACTTTTAAGTACTGGTACTTTTACTTTATTACAAGTTCTTTCATTTCTAATCCTCAAGTTTTTTTTTACTTTAAGATACAAATAAATAAATATTAATACTCTAGATCTTATTTAACTTCTATTATCTGCACCCTCAATATAATCATGTTTAATGGAGTATATGTCATATGACTTTCCTGGAATGATAATTTAACTCACTCAGTTTCCGCGTGTTCATGTTCAGACGTCGACTTCCTGATGAGTTCAGCTTCAGCAGCGCGATGACGAGCCGCGAGCTCGAGCCCCCACTTCCTGTTTCCTGTGTGATGATGCAACCAGGTCTCTGGAAGTCACTGGATGCACTCGTATCATTCACTTCTCAGAATAATCAAACTTTTAATAACAGTGAAATGAATTCAACACTAATCTGACACCAAAATATATATATATATTGTGGCATCACAAGGGGACAGGTAGTGGAGGGGCGCTACAGAGTGGCCACCAGTGCAAGAACTACATCTCCCAGCCTGCCTCACCGCTCACCCAGCTGCAGCTGCTTAAGGCACCTGATTGAGGCAGGGCTGGGAGACTCAAGGGAGAGCACCTGGGAAGGAGAAAGGAGAGCGGAAGGTGAACCCACAAGCACCTGGAAGAGGACAACAAGGGAGAGGACCTCGTAGCCTGGAGTCACCAGGATTGAGTTTTTGTTTGGTTAATTAACCACTTTCTCCTCCGGCATGTTTTGTGTTATCTAACTGGACCTTTTTTTTGATACTTTGTTGTTTTTGGATGTTACCTTGCTGGTGGGATGGGAAATAAACCTGGACTTTTTGTTAAATACCCTCGGACGTGCCTGTGTTCATCTCTCTCTTTGCACCGCCCCAGGCTAGCCTGTCCTAGCGACAGCCCGTGACACTACAATATATATATATATATATATATATATATATATATATATATATTGGAACAAGTCTCAGTGTTGTTTTAGACCTCAGTCTAGTCCTGATCCTCTATAGACCTCAGTTTAGTCCACCACCAAGGAGCTCGTCCCACCATTGAGGAGCTTGTTCCACCACCAAGGAACTCGTTCCACCATCGAGGAGCTTGTTCCACCATCGGGAAGCTCGTTCTACCATTGAGGAGCTTGTTCCACCATCGAGGAGCTTGTTCCACCATTGAGGAGCTTGTTCCACCATCGTGGAGCTTGTTCCACCATCGAGGAGCTTGTTCCACCATCGAGGAGCTTGTTCCACCATCGAGGAGCTTGTTCCACCATCGAGGAGCTTGTTCCACCATCGTGGAGCTTGTTCCACCATCGAGGAGCATGTTCCACCATTGAGGAGCTTGTTCCACCATCGAGGAGCTTGTTCCACTTCTGAGGAGCTTGTTCCACCATTGAGGAGCTTGTTCCACCACCAAGGAACTCGTTCCACCATCGAGGAGCTTGTTCCACCATCGGGAAGCTCGTTCTACCATTGAGGAGCTTGTTCCACCATCGAGGAGCTTGTTCCACCATTGAGGAGCTTGTTCCACCATCGTGGAGCTTGTTCCACCATCGAGGAGCTTGTTCCACCATCGAGGAGCTTGTTCCACCATCGTGGAGCTTGTTCCACCATCGAGGAGCTTGTTCCACCATCGAGGAGCTTGTTCCACCATCGAGGAGCTTGTTCCACCATCGTGGAGCTTGTTCCACCATTGAGGAGCTTGTTCCACCATTGAGGAGCTCGTTCCACCATTGAGGAGCTTGTTCCACCATCGAGGAGCTTGTTCCACTTCTGAGGAGCTTGTTCCACCATTGAGGAGCTTGTTCCACCATTGAGGAGCTCGTTCCACCATTGAGGAGCTTGTTCCACCATTGAGGAGCTTGTTCCACCATCGTGGAGCTTGTTCCACCATCGAGGAGCTCGTTCCACCATTGAGGAGCTCATTCCACCATTGAGGAGCTTGTTCCACTTCTGAGGAGCTTGTTCCAATACTGAGGAGCTTGTTCCACTTCTGAGGAGCTGGTTCAACTACTGAGGAGCTTGTTCCACCATCGAGGAGAACCAACACTACCACAAACTAAGATCTTAACTTCTTCGGAGCAAACATAAAAATGGTGAGAAAATGATAAACTGTTGATGAAATTAGTATTTACAGACAGAAAGGAGGAATAAAGAAATAATTGAATTCACAAAAAGCAATTTCACTTCCTGTTTCAGTTCCTAAAATCATTGGGTGGAGCTCAATGTGTTGGTTAAAACACTCAATACAGGAACTGACTGAACAGCATCGAGTTAATTTTAAACTCAAATTTAATGAAAATCAACATTTGAAAAAAAAAATAAAAACAATAACAAGTCATTACATTTGTCATATTGCTGAAGCCTTAGCGTATTACACCTCCTCTTTTTACATAATTTCTTCTGTACTATTATTATTATTATGTGTGTATATATATATTTCTTATATTTTGATGGTTCATGTAAAGCGCTTTAACTTGCCTTGTTGTTAAATGTCTTCATATTTTTTAACTTCACCTATAATAAAACATCTTAATAAATGTGTTCATTATAAGCTCTTATTATTGATGTCGATCTGCAAATTAAATAACGTTATCTAATAAAACGTTGAATATTTATTTACCTCTGAGATGTTGTGGAAGTATGTAAATACTGTAGTATTTACAGTAGAAGTACCTCAACTTTGTACTTGAGTCCTGCATTCAAAGGTATTAGCACCAAAATATGTTTTGAACATAATTATTAGATCATTTATATCTTGTATTAATATTGTAAATCTGCAAGGTATCTAGTATAAATAAATGCATGTAAAGTACAATAACTTCATAATTGTACATTAGTAAATTAGTTTCCATCGCTGGAAATGTATTTCTGTATAACAAATATATTATATATATTTATATATGTATTTATATATATATATATAATATATAAATACATATATATAATATTATATCTGAAAACTTAACACAAACATTAAATATCTTTAAAAAAAGATATGTCTTAAATATATGTAAATGATTATTAAAAGAAAGATTTGATTATTGGGGTTGTGTCCACTAGGTGGCAGCAGAGGTCCTGATAAGAGAGAGAGAGAGAGAGAGAGAGAGAAGATGTCAGTATTTTATTTCAGTAAATTTGTGGTATTTCTAGTTTTAGTTTTAAGTCTTTAGGGTTCAGAAGAACGTAAACTGAATATATTTTTATGTATTTTGCAAAGCAAAGACGAAGATGATATAAAAAAGATAAATGTATGTTTTTTTTTATTTTCTTGATTCTGTGAATGCAATAATTAAATCAAGATTATTCAAATATTTATGTTGATTCACACAGAAAAATATAAACATAAACATAAACAAAAAGGAAACGAGAGAAATAAAAAGCCGCAGCTTTGGAGTCGGATTTGAAGATTTCGGATTTGATCTTTTATGAAGATCCCAAAGGAGACGCCTCCATTGACAAGTGAAAGAAGAACTGAACCGGGATCAGTTTGGTGTCTCTGTGTCAATACATGAGATTAATCTCTGCAGGAACAATAAATCCAAACGTGTAGTTCAATCTGCTCATTCGTCTTCGGCCTGTTTCCTTGATGAGTCCCTGAAGGCGTCTGCTGGAGGAAGTCCTTCTCTCTCCACGACCGTATCTGATCCTGAACCAGCAGGTCGGTCCACCAGCAGGTCTACGAAGCCACTTGGATTCATTTCACTTGGAGACATGTAGTTTTAATGCATTTAAATCTGTATAACGGTACAGAAATATTAGAATCCACTTGATGTTCATTTAGTGAATTATGGTCCATATAGAGTCAAACAGACCATAAAGCAAGGTATGCTTTAGGGGCGGGGCTACGAGGTGATTGACAGGTCTCCAACAGAGACGTACACGGCGTCCTCAGTCCAGATTCAGTCACTTCCTGTTCACTGGTTGCCTTCTTTGAGGCAGCTGCACCGAATAGGGACCAGAGACTTCAGGTCTTAGACCTGAGACCTGAAGTCTCTGGTGCCTATTCGGTCTTCGGAGAGAGGCTCCTGAAGAACCATCTGCCGGTGGAGAAACGCGACGTCTCACACGATGGCGTCACGTCGCTTTTTTTTAACCACAAATAAACACCAGAATATGAGGACATCTGGTTGATCAAATTAAAATGTGTCCCTCCAACTCACGGCGCCATCTGGCCCACCGAGCTGCAAACAGGCTAATTTATGTCACTCCTCCTCCTCCACCTCCTTCTTCTTCACTCCGCTGAAGTGAATAAATGTCAGATCGCTGCACATTAATTCAACGCACGCCGTCCGCGCTCCAGCTCAAGTGATTCTGAATGAAAGAGCGTGGAACAGATCCCGATCCATCGCACGGGGGAAAGAGCATTATTCATGGCCCGCCGACCTCTGATGACCTGCTGTCAGCTCCACCGAGGATCACTGAGGAAGACACTGCAACGCAGTCTGTAGCATGAAAGCATGGTGGCATTAGCACGCTAGCTAACTAACGAGACAATGGTTTCTGTTCACGGTTCATGGTGGCATTAGCACGCTAGCTAACTAACGAGACAATGGTTTCTGTTCATGGTTCATGGTGGCATTAGCACGCTAGCTAACTAACGAGACAATTGTTTCTGTTCACGGTTCATGGTGGCATTAGCACGCTAGCTAACTAACGAGACAATGGTTTCTGTTCACGGTTCATGGTGGCATTAGCACGCTAGCTAACTAACGAGACAATGGTTTCTGTTCACGGTTCATGGTGGCATTAGCACGCTAGCTAACTAACGAGACAATGGTTTCTGTTCACGGTTCATGGTGGCATTAGCACGCTAGCTAACTAACGAGACAATTGTTCTGTTCACGGTTCATGGTGGTATTAGCACGCTAGCTAACTAACGAGACAATTGTTTCTGTTCACGGTTCATGGTGGCATTAGCACGCTAGCTAACTAAAGAGACAATTGTTTCTGTTCACGGTTCATGGTGGTATTAGCACGCTAGCTAACTAACGAGACAATTGTTTCTGTTCACGGTTCATGGTGGCATTAGCACGCTAGCTAACTAACGAGACAATGGTTTCTGTTCACGGTTCATGGTGGCATTAGCACGCTAGCTAACTAACGAGACAATGGTTTCTGTTCACGGTTCATGGTGGCATTAGCACGCTAGCTAACTAACGAGACAATGGTTTCTGTTCACGAAACAACAGGCTCATGAACATGTAGTTTCATACGTAGTTTCATACAAAATAACAAAACAAGTGGGACTAAATGTTTGCATTTGGGACTATTTTCCGTTCGTGGAGCAACACGAGCTTCGATTTCCGCATCGATTTACATCTCATGCATTTTGTTACCGTCCTTCTTTTTGTTCTCTTATTTTATTCCAGGTTTAGTTTTCTCTTCTAAAGGGCGGAGAATCGAACGCAGCCCAGATCCGTCAGCCCCCCGTAGCGCCCCGAAATCCCCGGAAGCATTAATGAACGGCGGCGCTCGTCAGCGGGAAACAAAACGACACGGACACGTCAGCGTTTAAGCCGCCGGCCTCCTTTTCTTTCTTTTTCTTTTGGCGTGCTCTGAAATATTGATGAGCCTCCTTGTTCGCTGTCTCAGATATTTGTCTCTGACTGATGAGCGCTGTGGTGTTTGAGGCTATTTACTGGGAACAGAAAGCCTCGGGGGAGGGGCGGCCATGCTGCCGGGTGAACGCTTTGCTGCTTGTTGTACGCCATCTTTGTTGTTGTGTGGGTTTTATTCTGTTAGAAACATGTTCGCTGTTGCGTAATGATGCGTGTGTCGTCTTGCGTTTCCAGTTTCTTCTGCCCCCTGGTGGCCGAATTGCGCCGCGTCCGTCCACGTCGTTCTCCAACACTCTTCATCCATCTCGGGCCGAGCTGCCTCGTCTTCTCCAATCCGTCAGCTGTCCGACGTCTCGGCGGAAGGCGCAGCATATGGATGCGAGTGGCGTCGACGTGCACGACGGCGCTGACGGCTGCAGAGAGACGGACGATGTCGGCGAGCTGATGCCGAGCTTCAGCTCCTGATTATAAACGATGAAAGCACGCTTTAATGATGAGAGAACGATGTGCATTGATGAATCCATCTGGTATTTATCAAACAGTTAAGAAACCAGGAAGATGAGGAGTATTTGTGTGTGTGTGTTCTTGTACTTCTTTGTGAGGACCAGTGGTTGATTTCAGGCCTTTGCACAACGAGGATGATTTTTTGTTGTGCGATTCATTCGCACGTCTATATATATATATATATTTTTTTTTGCAGTTTTTTTATCCTTTCACACATAATGTGAACATTGCGTCAGGTTGCATTGATTTATTCTGAGATTTCACATCGTGAATCGAGGCGTCAACCAATCACGTTGTGCAGAACGGACATATTCAAAACGCACACTACAACAACATGGAGGCTCCGTAGGCCGAACCAAAAGGAAAAGATTTATTACTCCGTTCAACCTTGAGGAAGACAGCGCAGTCCTTCTGTTCTTACCTTTCACAATAAAAGCCCTGGACATAGACACTGGTTACCAGAGGGAACTGAATTCATTCATTAAAAGGAATCTATATAAAAGATCTTTCTGGTTGTTTTTTTACAGAAAACCGGAATGATGACATTTTCGGATGGAGAAAATGATATTGTTCAAACGCAAGGCAAGTTTATTGGTGTAGCACCTTTAAAAACGATGTAATACCAAGTGATTTAGACTAATAATTCATTAGGAAGACACTATACAAGGAAAATTACATAGTCCAACATTTAATTGAAAAAGTGAGGACCTGTTTGGCAAGTGAGGTTGTTTTGAAGAAGTGTTTTCAAAGGCCTTCACACAGCGAGGCCGTGACGGATGAAGGACACAAAGGAGAAGGTTAAACCATATATTTCCTCCGTCAGTGTCCTCACAAGGATAGAAATCCGTGTGTGTTCAGACGCGTGTGGGTGTTTGTTTGTGTCCACGTTTCTCTTTGAGCACGGACTGTAAACATCTTCCCGTGTGCATGCTGGTGCACATATTTCTCCCTGTGTGGGGTGTGTGTGTGTGTGTGTGTGTGTGTGTGTGTGTGTGTGTGTGTGTGTGTGTGTGTGTGTGTGTGTGTGTGTGTGTGTGTGTGAGAGACTCCGGATGCTTCTGACCTTGGACGCTGACCATTAAGCTACTGGAGACACACAGCGGCTCATCAAATATTTACGGCTGCATCTAATTCAGGACTTCATGTGGTCGTTCTTCCCCTGGCAGCCTGTTGGCAGGCTGTTGGCGGGCTGTTGGCGGGCTGTTGATGGGCTGTTGGCGGGCTGTTGGCAGGCTGTTGGCAGGCTGTTGGCGGGCTGTTGGCGAGCTGTTGGCGGGCTGTTGGCGGGCTGTTGGCGGGCTGTTGATGGGCTGTTGGCAGGCTGTTGGCAGGCTGTTGGCAGGCTGTTGGCGGGCTGTTGGCGAGCTGTTGGCGGGCTGTTGGCGGGCTGTTGGCGAGCTGTTGGCAGGCTGTTGGCAGGCTGTTGGCAGGCTGTTGGCGAGCTGTTGACGGGCTGTTGGCAGGCTGTTGGCGGGCTGTTGGCGACCTGTTGGCGGGCTGTTGGCGACCTGTTGGCGGGCTGTTGGCGGGCTGTTGGCAGACTGTTGGCGGGCTGTTGGCGGGCTGTTGGCGACCTGTTGGCGGGCTGTTGGCGGGCTGTTGGCGACCTGTTGGCGGGCTGTTGGCGGGCTGTTGGCAGACTGTTGGCAGGCTGTTGGCGGGCTGTTGGCGGGCTGTTGGCGGGCTGTTGGTGGGCTGTTGGCGGGCTGTTGGCGGGCTGTTGGCGGGCTGTTGGTGGGCTGTTGGCAGGCTGTTGGCGGGCTGTTGGCGGGCTGTTGGTGGGCTGTTGGCAGGCTGTTGGTGGGCTGTTGGCGGGCTGTTGGCGGGCTGTTGACCGCGGGCTGTTGGCAGGCTGTTGGCGGGCTGTTGACCGCGGGCTGTTGGCAGGCTGTTGGCGGGCTGTTGACCGCGGGCTGTTTGAGAAGAGAGGAAGACGCATCAGCGCCAGACTCACCATGAACATATGAAAGCACCGTTTACACCGCATCCCATAATGAGCTGTAACACACATTTCTCCGGGGTTAATACTTTAAACTTAAAGTCAACTTTTGGTCTGAAAATGAAAAATGAGAGATGTATTTTCTGGGCCTGGAATTACTGATTGTTATAATTAAAATAACTGAGATTATTCTTGAAAAAACATTAATTAAAAATGTCTGAGAACCCAAAGTACTCTCTTACTTCATTAAGATAAAAGCAACATTCTCACAATTTACAATAGAATACGTTAAAATAAAATGTCTGGGCACACAGACGTTCATGTTCCTCAGAGGATGAATCCGAAGTGATCACATGACTTTCCCTTCAGCGTCATCATCAGGTCCAATGCTTTTGGTTCATGGTAATATACCTGCAGTCTCACGCTAATTGGATTGCTAATTGCATCATGCTAACATGCTAAGCTAAGATGGTGAACATGCTAATATATTTATATATATTTGATGCATTGCTCCATTACACCTGGAGATCAGGAAGAAACCCTTAAAAAAACTCCTCCATAATGTCACTAACGTTATTAACTTTATTGTTTAATTCTTGGAACACGTTCAAATATTGTACAGCTCTCGCAACAACACAAGTTGTTTTAATTATATACCGAAGTTTTCTCAGAGTGTTGGACCAAAAATATGGAATAGCTTATATTTAATTAATGAATTATACCCGGCGCATTTTGATTTGGTCAAACGGAGGTCGGGGCATAATTTAGGATTCACGATTCATTTATCACCTGCTGATTTAGTGAAGCCGACTCCTTTCTGTGCAATGAAATTATGCCGGAGAAATCATCCCCTCTAGATTTAGGAGGAAAATAAACATGGGTGGTCCCAAACGAGTAAAACATGAATCACGTGTTTGAAAGAAAGGAACACATTTGTCCCTCCTGAACTAACACAGAGCTGTGGTTCTACTGGGCGTCTCCCAGTGTTCAAGCTCCGCCTCCACTAGATGATTAAAGTGTGAGGAACCTCTTTTAGCAGAACTTTGGATGTTCATGAAAAGTCCCGACGTTCACGGCCCCCAGAGGACGAGGACTTAGTTTACTTAGCACAAGCCCTTTCTGACGATGTTAGCATGCTACTATTAGCATGCTAAACATCGTTAGCATGCTAATTATACATACGTATATATATATATATATATATATATATATTATACATATATATACATATCTATATTATCTATATATATCATACATATACATATATATGTATATGTATATAGAATATACATATATATTATCTATACATATTATACATATATATAGATATGTATATATATACATATATAAATATATATATGTATATTTATTATACATATATAAATATATATATATGTTATCTATATATATATACATATATGTATAATATATAGTTATTATATATATACTGTATATATATATATACTGTATATATATATAAATATATATGTATATATATTATACATATATAAATATATATGTTATCTATATATATATATACATATATGTATAATATATAGTTATTATATATATATATATATATATATATATATATATATATATATATATGTGTGTATAATGGCACGTAAAGCAGGATTTCTTCTTCCCTTGCTGTGTCGAGCTTCCTCAGGATTGAACCATGTGTGAGCTCCGGGTCTCCTCCCAGGGATCGGACCTCCTCTGGGATCCCTCACCGGCTTCCCACAGCTAACAATGACAGTTGTTTCTGTTGGGAAGCTCATCAAAGGCCGTAAACGCCGCCGCCAAAGAGACGCTTCTATTCAACATTAATTGGGAAATTAATGCTGGATTGTTCATGTCCCCGTTTGTGCAGCGTTATTGAGCCCTGAAAGAGAGAAAGAACACACAACCTCACCACTGCTTTCCTCCCGGTGGGAGGCCTGAAGACCAGCACTAGGAGCCCGGTGGGAGGCCTGAAGACCAGCACTAGGAGCCCGGTGGGAGGCCTGAAGACCAGCACTAGGAGCCCGGTGAGAGGCCTGAAGACCAGCACTAGGAGCCCGGTGAGAGGCCTGAAGACCAGCACTAGGAGCCCGGTGAGAGGCCTGAAGACCAGCACTAGGAGCCCGGTGGGAGGCCTGAAGACCAGCACTAGGAGCCCGGTGGGAGGCCTGAAGACCAGCACTAGGAGCCCGGTGGGAGGCCTGAAGACCAGCACTAGGAGCCCGGTGGGAGGCCTGAAGACCAGCACTAGGAGCCCGGTGGGAGGCCTGAAGACCAGCACTAGGAGCCCGGTGAGAGGCCTGAAGACCAGCACTAGGAGCCCGGTGAGAGGCCTGAAGACCAGCACTAGGAGCCCGGTGGGAGGCCTGAAGACCAGCACTAGGAGCCCGGTGGGAGGCCTGAAGACCAGCACTAGGAGCCCGGTGGGAGGCCTGAAGACCAGCACTAGGAGCCCGGTGAGAGGCCTGACGAATGCACCTCCTCGTTAAACCGGCCATACATCAGCAGATAGTGACCGGAGAGTCATTTGCCTAATTGGGAGCACGACTGTCCATCAATCACAGTACGGCAACGTTTTATTAAAGAGAAAAATGGTTTTATGATCACAGTTCAGCCTGTTGGCATCGATGGATGACTGGACCGACCAACCAGGCAGAGGCAACAACAACAGAGACTTCAAAGAGACGTAAAACAACTACAAAATGAAACAAGGCAACTACAAAGACTCACAACAACCACAAAGATACACACAATAACTACACAGAGACTCACAATCACCACAAAGATACACACAATAACTACACAGAGACTCACAATCACTACAAAGACACTCAAAACGACCACAAAGATACAC
>NC_046974.1:2177500-2205000 GCF_009769545.1 Cyclopterus lumpus
ACAATAAATCCTCCTCTTAATAAATATACCATAATCTTAATATATTTAGTATATTTGACCATGACATCCTATTACAGAGACTGGATCAGTCGATTGGCATTTCAGGTACCGCACTAAGTTGGTTTAAATCCTATTTATCAGATCGATCTCAATTTGTATTTGTAAACGATGAAGCCTCAATGACCACCAACGTTAATCACGGAGTTCCACAAGGTTCTGTGCTTGGACCAATTTTATTTAACTCTAGTTATCTTTGACCGGGACTTGTCCTTTAACTCCACGTGAAGCAAATCTCAAGGATTGCATTTTTTCATTTACGTAACATTTTAAAAATCAGACACATCTTGTCCCAAAAATATGCAGAAAAGATGGTTCACGCGTTTGTTACTTCCAGACTAGATTACTGCAACTCCTTATTATCAGGCTGCTCTAATAAGTCTCATTCGATACGTCACAAAAAAAAAAAATTCACCAAGTATGGAAAATAATGCAGCTTTGCAAATGACGTGGCTCTCAGAGTTGAATCCGTCGTCTGTTGCACGTTGTGATTCTGTAACTCGGTGATTCACACCATAATTGTCATGCTTTCCAACTGGAGGTTTGGGGGTGTTTATTTGCACCGTGTGCAGGCGGCCGGGGGTTAAATTAGAGGCTGCAGATGGAACAGTTCAATCAGCTTGAATACGGAGTGAAAATAGAGACGGATCGGCCATTAATCTGCTTTTATTCTGACATAAGGTATAATCTTTGTGTCTATTTACAGCAACATCAAAGACATCTGCAGGGAACTCCCGTCCACTGTTGTGTTTGTTGTGCAGGAAAACACAGAAATCCTTCAACCGCTCGATACTTTTCTGTATGAAAAAGCCCCGCAGACCCAATTAAATACCTCAATATATGAGGAATAGAACTACATTAGTATTTGTTTACTAAATGTCAGCTAAATAATGAGGCCTGTGGGGCTTTATATGTGTGGAATAAGCACATTATTAATTTGGAGAGGAAATCAATTAGTTGGTCAATTGAGAACTTAATCTTTTGATAATTAATTGATCAAACTCATTTTTGTATTTTTTATGTAAAGGCTTCTCAAATGTGAATATTTTTATTATGATACTTTATTTGTTTTATTTTAAGCTTTTTTATCAACTTGGACTCTTTTCCACCATTTTCTGTCATTTTATTGACGGAACAATTACAACAGCCTGATTAGTTGTCGACAAACTCAAATAGTTGTTGTTTATTTAGTGGATAGGCTGTTACTACTTACTTTACATAAAAATGGTCTGTTTTAGCATTTAAAATAAATTAATCAATTAAATAAATCACAATGAATTAATAAAAAAAATAGTTAGGAAACAGCCAATCAATTAAATAAACAAAATGCAATCGCTATATATATATATATATATATATATATATATATATATATATACATAAATATATATGTGTATATATATATAAATATCTATGTGTATGTATATAAATATGTGTGTATAAATATGTATGTGTATATATGTGTGTATATATGTGTATATATATACATATATGGTCTATAGGTATATAAATGTATATATGTGTGTATATACATATACGTGTATAGGTATAGGTGTGTATATAGGTGTGTATATATGTGGTGTATATACATATACGTGTATAGGTGTGTATATAGGTGTGTATATACATATACGTGTATAGGTATAAGTGTGTATATAGGTGTGTATATATGTGTGTATATACATATACGTGTATAAGTGTGTATATAGGTGTGTATATACATATACGTGTATAGGTATAGGTGTGTATATAGGTGTGTATATACATATACGTGTATAGGTATAAGTGTGTATATAGGTGTGTATATATGTGTGTATATACATATACCGTGTATAGGGTGTGTATATAGGTGTGGTATATACATATACGTGTATAGGGTATAGGTGTTGTATATAGGTGTGTATATACATATACGTGTATAGGTATAAGTGTGTATATAGGTGTGTATATACATATACGTGTATAGGTATAAGTGTGTGTATAGGTGTGTATATACATATACGTGTATAGGTATAAGTGTGTATATAGGTGTGTATATACATATACGTGTATAGGTATAGGTGTGTGTAAAGGTGTGTATACATATACGTGTATAGGTATAAGTGTGTATATAGGTGTGTATATACATATACGTGTATAGGTATAAGTGTGTATATAGGTGTGTATATACATATACGTGTATAGGTATAAGTGTGTATATAGGTGTGTATATACATATATGTGTATAGGTATAAGTGTGTATATAGGTGTGTATATACATATACGTGTATAGGTATAGGTGTGTGTAAAGGCCATGACCTCAGGTCGGCTTGTCTCTAAAATCTTACCTTCATCTTGGCGAGACGATCTTTGTTTCGGCAGTAGCAGTATGTGCGCGCATGCGCAGGGCCGCACCTTCCCCCCCCCCCCCCCCCCCCCCCCCCCCCCCGCAACCTCCGCCCCCCACCGCGCGCTGACAGCAGCCTGGAGACCGCTCGCTGCCGCTGTTGTCGCCGCTTCACTCCACGTTGAGAGTCCGGAATACAAACTGACGCCACAACCGGACTTTATCTTTTTCTTCCGTCAACGGAACCAAGAACAGAAACAACCCGTGAAGTCTGCATTGTTTTTATTTTTGTCTGGAGGCTTATTCCGCGGAGCTCCCTTCTTCCTCCGTCTCCTCCTCCCCGGTGGTGAGCGGGCTGCCCAGGTGAAGGTAAGTGTCCGCTTTTGGTGACAGTTGTTCGGTGCGGAAGGAAGAGAGAGAGGGGGGTATGAGGGGGAGCAGGGGGGGGGTGTGAACGGTGGTGCTGCTGCGGTGTTGCTGCGTCCCAGAGCGGCTCCGTAACTTTCATCCTCCGTTCACTGTCTGTTTAACGTGTGGATGATGGACTATGAAGCCCCCTCTCTCTCTCTCTGTCAACGACGGTTAGATCTGGTGACCGGACACCGTTGACAACCGCTGACCGTTGGCCCCTAAAGGCCGACCGTTGGTCAAGGGTCGCGCGCAGGACGGAGGGCGAGATCCACGCGCGTGGGGCGACCGTTGGTCAAGGGTCGCGCGCAGGACGGAGGGCGAGATCCACGCGCGTGGGGCGACCGTTGGTCAAGGGTCGCGCGCAGGACGGAAAGCGAGCTCCACCAACGGTCGCCGCGCGTGGAGCTCGCCCTGCGTCCTGCGCGCGACCCTCTCAACGTTTAAAGGGCATGAACGTTTCTGTTACAGATACACAACAATTTAAGTTTATCGTCTTTAATTTGTAATTAAATTAAAATGGTATGAATTATTTTTTTTTGTATAGCCCCGAATCACAAATAGACAAAAAAGGGGTCTTTATGATCTGTACACACGGCATCCTCTGACCTTTGACCCCTCACATCAGAACAGGAAAACTCCCCCCTAAAAAAAGAAGAAAAAAAAGCTTTATTAAGTGAATTGTCTTTATCTTTAAGTGCACCTGCTGTGTTCATTCAGAAGCAGCACACTGGGTTAAGACCCTCATAATGCTGCGCACTGATTGAATTGATCACATTCATACGTAATAACATATGATATATACTTCTATACAACCAGAGGAGTCACCCCCTGGTGGTCAGGAGAGAGAATGCAGCTTTAACACATGAAGCATAGACTTCTATACAACCAGAGGAGTCGCCCCCTAGTGGTCAGGAGAGAGAATGCAGCTTTAACACATGAAGCATAGACTTCTATACAACCAGAGGAGTCGCCCCCTAGTGGTCAGGAGAGAGAATGCAGCTTTAACACATGAAGCATAGACTTCTATACAACCAGAGGAGTCGCCCCCTGGTGGTCAGGAGAGAGAATGCAGCTTTAACACATGAAGCATAGACTTCTATACAACCAGAGGAGTCGCCCCCTGGTGGTCAGCACCGGTCCAGGAGACCCTGAGCTGGCCTCCTCTGAGCCCAGAGGAATGTAAATATAACCGGTAACCGGAGCCCGATGTTCGTCCACAGCTCCTCCGGCTGTAACTTAACATGACCGAGTACATTTATTTGGACATTTCTGGATGGTTTTTTTACGAGTTGAATACATGTGGGCCAGATTGTGGCCTCCATGCCAACCCCATAGTTCATTAGCCAATATAGAAAACATAACGATAAGTACTATCTAATTAGAAAGGAATACAATACATTTATTGACTCTTTGTTGACCCCAAAAAAGACACTTTGAATTACGGAGCATTATTTTATATATCGGATTATAAATCTTCAATAGCTTGGGTAATTGTTTAATTATCAACTTTGAACATTTATTGATTTCTTTCAGTTTTTTTAATATACTTTTAAATAGAATATCTTTTGGTTTTACCTGCTCAAACTGTGTTTAGTAGAATAATACTTTAGACTTATTCAATATTTGTTTTCGATGGCGTCTTTGATGATGATCTTTAGACGGTTGTGTGTGCTCACATGAAGATACTCTGACTGCCTTTATGTTGAGCCAACACACACATCGTGGTGCACACACTGTGATGTGTCACGTCCATGCATCAAACATGCAGGGAGATTCAGTCCACATCATTGGTAGTTGACATTAATTATGGATTGATCTTAATATTCAGCGATAGCCTCATCAGCATATAGTTTACTCTGTTGAGGTGAACCGGTGAAACCCGAGCAGAGACGAAGCTGCAGCCGTCAGCTCCATCTTCTCCTGTTTCACCTCCACCCGACAATCTGGAGAGCTCAGCTCGCGAGCCGGGATGACGACAGAAGACGAGCAATGGGATCTGCCATCTCTGTGACTCTATACCTCCTCGTCCTCTGAGAGTCCCCCGAGGACGGCCTCCTCCTTTGATGCGCCTGCAGCGCTCTGGATGTCTGCGTCATGGAAGCTGCCAGCCGGCTTCTTCCTGCCAGCCCTGGCGCTCGCTCCCCGAAAGCCCCTCGTGGACCCCGTCATCATGCTCAGAGTTGAGGGAGAGGTCGGAGGCGTGAGTCGCTACCAGCAAACCGCTCTCACGTGATGGATTCCTCATACGAACATATAGATGAGTGGAGCTCTACGAGTCAGCAGGAGCGTTCCTACTGTCCTAATGCTCTGCGTTAATAATTAATGAGCATTTATTAGTCCTTTCAGCAGCTCAGGTCGTGTCTTCTTTACTCGCTGTGTGCTGACTGTGCACCCTACTCGTATGAGTATAGTATTAAAGTATAATGTTTGTCTGATCAGCTTAGTAAGTTGAATCAGTCAGTCCAGTTATTATTATAGCGCATATTGAAAAATGTACATTGAAATGTTGTTTGTTATAAAAATATACACTCTCTTGATGTATTCCCTCAGTAAACATTGTAAACATTAGTTTATGGTCTCAATCTCTAGTTTCAAGTCTTCTTCAATACAGCGCTCATCTGGACGATATCATGCTGCACTTCCTGTTCTGACAGGAAGCAGCACTGTTGGTGAATAGCAGCCTGTTGCCCCCAGATTCAGGAGAACAACCACGTTGGCTTCAGCTCCACCAGCGAGGGTTTAGTGTTGATCCAGACGGGGTGACATAGACCCCCCATCAAGTGTTTTCACAACATTCACAACCCATAATGCACAGGGAAGCTGCTGTATGAGTTCAGTAGCTTGATGCCAAACAAAATGTCCAGTATCCAGAACTCTGATATGAAACTGTGTGTGTGAATTAGTGCTGCAGCCTCACTAGACCTTCTACATTAAATCAACACGAATGCACCCGATGGAGTCTGAACGTTGTGACATCTCTGCTGTGCTGCCTCCATGTTGGTGTTATTCAGTGAATATTCACTGCCTTGTAATCCACAGAGATGATTGTCTTGTGTGTTTTCCGCCTAGTGACTACAGATGTCCATTAGCAATTAGCTAACTGTGGTACAGCTAAGCTACAGTTCATTTAATAATTACTCTTATGCCGTCTGATAAACATATTTGTGGTGGTGGCATTTGACTGGGTATCAAATAAAGTTCCTGTTGGTATTGGTGTCCCTGTCCCTGTAATGGTCGGTACTGGTTTGGTCCATAAAGACAGAAGCAGCCTCTGAGTAAAGTGGATCTTTCTGGCAGCTGGACTTGACAGCTCAGGTGTTGTTGGTCCAGTGAGCCAGTCCAGTGTGATGACTCTCAGGACGCGGCCCGGATGATGTGAATGGGAGCAGTGTGAATACCGTAGCTTTTTGACTCTATGACGTTTACATCAAGTACGACTACTTTCCCCGTAACCGGTCTACACTTTGGCTTTGGCGACTCTCAACTCTGTGCTCCGAGGTCGCTCAGGCTACGAAAAGTAATGTTGAGTATGTTATTAGAGCCATTAGACAAAGGAATGAAGCCGTTTCAGTGCCCCTTTACCGCGACATTAAGACATTACGCCGAAGTACAAGCTAAAAGATACAAATGTCAAAGCACTTGTAACCAGTGAGAGCAGAAACAACCCAAATAGTGGAAGTTACTCCCTGAAGATGAACCTCCAGTTACACAGAGACGTGGTGGCTGATGGGAGGAAGCCTAAACGTTCTGGAAGCTTCTCTCTGAGCGCCGTGCGCGGCCACATGATGTCTTCATTACCTGGCCGACACACACACACACACACACACCTGCTGCTGCTTACACACTCCACAGGCGTCTCGCCGTGTCTTCTGATTGGTTGCATGCAGGAGGCGGCGAGCAGCTCCACACCTCTTCGTTCAGCGAGTGGCGCTCGGAGACGTCTTCGTCACAGCGAGCTTCAGCTCTTCTGATTCTGATCACGCGACGAGCGGCCGACATGAACTACGGAGAGGAAGCTCGTTTCTCTGGGAGTCGAAAGACGTTTTGGAATTTAAGAACAAATGACAAATCAATAGTTGGGTATCGGTGTGCTAACGACTTGATTGATGATTTCCTCAGAGGTGGAAATCATCAATCAGTGGAGACCTGGCGCTAATCGTAGGTAGAACACGATCAATCAGGGTAACTCCGATCGATCGCTCCCGCTGAGCGTGTTCGATCTGTCCACGGCGAGCAGACGATTCAACACGCAGAATGAACGCGTCCAATCAGAGAACAGATGCTCGCCAAGCAGCGCGTCATGAAACTATAACGTCTCATACCAATTACCGATCATTGATGATCCATATTGTTATTTGATTCTAACAGCTGGTCCACAAAGATCCAGACTTCTACTGAAGCCTGTAAACCGTCAAAAATACGAAACGTTATACTTTTACTTTGTTATTGTCATTTATACTGTTTTTTCTTCTTAAAAACACACACTTAAAATGATAAGGAAATAAAAGATATTATTTTTAGAGTTTTAAAAACATCTAGTCATTCTAAGTGTTAATTAAGTCTAATGTGCTTAACAGTTCATAATTCATCTCTAATATCTATTTTATATTCTTGTGCTTGTTTACAAACTCACATGAGACTAGAGAAACATCCAGGATGTCCTGATCACATTACCTACTGGATATCGTCAGTCAAACTTTACTCTGTGATGGTTAACGTTAAACTGCATCATTAATTAATATTTGATGTATGTTCTACTCGTGTGTCCAGTAATATGTAAGAATAAACTCCTGGTTCAGGATCATATCATAGCTCTACATTCTTTGAACCAGACTGCTTTGAATATTTTATATTTTATATAAACATCCATTAACTTCACTAAAACGTTTTTGCAAACGTCATTTCATACCCGCGAATACAAATACGAGCATAAGATTAAAGCCGTGCACGTGTTATTATTGCTATGAAGCACATGCTTCTACTTAAATGCTCCTCCGACCGTCAAATTCTAAGTACTTTCACTCCACATTACCTCTAACAATGTTCTAAGGCATTAAAAACATACATTCATGTAGTCACAATGTCAGAAGCAGAAACTACAAAACATACATTCATGTAGCCACAATGTCAGAACCAGAAACTACAAAACATACATTCATGTAGTCACAATGTCAGAACCAGAAACTACAAAACATACATTCATGTAGTCACAATGTCAGAGCCAGAAACTAAAAAACAAACATTCATGTAGTCACAATGTCAGAACCAGAAACTACAAAACATACATTCATGTAGCCACAATGTCAGAACCAGAAACTACAAAACATACATTCATGTAGTCACAATGTCAGAGCCAGAAACTAAAAAACATACATTCATGTAGTCACAATGTCAGAACCAGAAACTACAAAACATACATTCATGTAGTCACAATGTCAGAACCAGAAACTACAAAACATACATTCATGTAGCCACAATGTCAGAACCAGAAACTACAAAACATACATTCATGTAGTCACAATGTCAGAGCCAGAAACTAAAAAACAAACATTCATGTAGTCACAATGTCAGAACCAGAAACTAAAAAACATACATTCATGTAGTCACAATGTCAGAGCCAGAAACTAAAAAACAAACATTCATGTAGTCACAATGTCAGAACCAGAAACTAAAAAACAAACATTCATGTAGTCACAATGTCAGAACCAGAAACTACAAAACATACATTCATGTAGTCACAGTGGACTGGAATAACATGATCAATTTCTGCTTCACAGAGAAACCTGGTCCTGGTTCCCAATCCATTCCCTACTCTGATTCCAGATCCTGAGCTGAGGCGGACACGTGCCGGGAAGAGGCCTAATTGGACTCAGCTGCAGGGGGTCAGGTGTGTGTGTCTTCCCTATATGAGGTGCACTAGGGAGGGAGGGAGCAGACGGTACCCTGAGTGGTGCTGGAGGGGAACCTGGGGAATGTGACACACACACACACACACACACACACACACGCTGCTGCAGCTTTTAGTAGCAGACAGGGATGAGAATGTTGTGCTTATCCATTAATGCATTAATGGAGGTCCTAACCCTCCGCTGGACAAAACAAACACAAAAACAAACACACACACCACACACACACCACACACACACAGCAAAGCTGCTGTTTCATAAGAAAGCAGCCTGTGTTTTGCTGGAGCCCTCGGTGTGTGGGCGTCGCTCAGGCTGGGCTTCTACAAGCGAGCGAACCTCTACCTCCGAGAGCCCGTGAAGGTGAGCGGGCAAGATGTCCGCTCAGAAAAGCTTGCGGTCACCGTCTCCACGAGGCTCCTCACGAAACGCTCTCTGTTGGACGAGCTCAGAACCTTTCACCAGAAACACTTACTGTAGACGTCGGGTAGAGAGTGTGGAGCCTTGTTTGGTCTCCACAGGAAACAGAAGTTGTTTTCGACTGACGAGATGGGTGAGATCTACTTTATTGTACCGCACGGCAATCTGTTCATGGGCGGCCGCAGTGCACCACACCGGACCTTCTCTCTCGCGGCAGCTGGGCTCGGATTCACGGACAAACAAAGATGGCGGCATCTCGCCCCGCCTTGATCTCGCTAGCGGAGGAAGTGTAACCTCGTAAGCGGAGGAGATCACAGCGACTGAAAACGTGTTTCCCTTCTCCGCGAGGAGTCCGAACGCGCTCGCCGAGGTCAGCGGGTCACGACGAGTTTGTCAAACTCACATCGTGTACTTCCTGCTTTTCTCTGCCTCTTCTGAAACTGACTAAGTTGTTTGTCCTTCAGGGCTTTAGTTTGGATTTAGTATTATTTGGGAAATTTATCCCGTTTTGTCGTGAGATTTAATGTTAAACAAGCTCTGGACTCTGGGATCCAACCAACCTCACAGGTGGAAAACAAAAGAGGACCCTCGGTCTGACGAGACGTAGGTGGTCTCGGGCCGAGCTGTTCCGAAACACTTCTTATTGTACGAGTGGACCGGAGAGCCGTCTCCAGACTGCACTACGTCTTCACTTCAATGAAGGAAACAGGATTAAATGTACACAACGTAACGCACAACGTGGAGCCGGGTTCAGACCTTCAGCCCCCAGGGACCTTCCAGTAAAACACAGGTCATGTGATCGCACCAGTCCACATCTCGTGATTGTTATTATTATTTGTTGTTTTCTTCGAGCTGCAAATATGAACGAACATTGGGACATAATCACGAAGACAACAGCAAGCGAGACGTCTGTGAACGCTGTTTAAATCCTCGTAACAGATTTACATAAATGGGTAAATGACCGTAAAATCGCTTCACTTATCCAGCTGATTCTAAGTCATGTGACCAGGAGGCTTCGTACAACACACTAATGTATGTGTGATCACCAAGTGGATCAATGTAAAGTAACAGCGTCACCTATTTCGGGGGACTGAATCCAATCAGAAGTGTTTTTATTTTTCAACACGACTCATCTGCACACAATAATAATAGTTTGGTCTTCTGCAGAAATGTGACACACATCGTGAATCCTAATTTCCGCACACACACACACACACACACACACACACACACAATGCAACTGTGGCCGTCGAGGCAGCAAAATGTAATTTGCCAAAATGTGTCTCCATTTGAGGCAGAAAAGCCGAGTGACCTCAGGTAATGGGGATATTCTGTCAGAGACCATCTTCTCCTCCCCGCCGTCCCGTTTACATTTCACCAAAAACCACCAATTTGTTGTGATTTGGAGCTCCGAGCCGCCGGAGTGCTTCAGAGTGGAGAAATGTGTCTGAGTGCCACAGGATTTTGATTATTACCAGAAAGTCTGCGGCGCCTTTTTGTTGTCGGATCAAATGCTCGTCACAATAGCTTTTGCAAGAGGGAACAAGGCCTTCTTTCTGTTGAGTTTTTTTTATTTGACTTCCCATTCTGCCCGGTGCGAGCTTGTGGGATCGCACCGGGTGTTATTATCTGAAGACTTGTGTGAACATAAAAGCCGGCTCATAAAAAGTTCCCCCGCGGTGCAAACGACCTAAATAAACACGGCCGCGGAACAACGGTTCATCTCACCACCTGGAAGTGGAGGCTGGGGGACGGGAGAGGCATAAGGGGGGAGGGGGGTACCTGAGGATGGAGGAGCTATTTCTGTGGATGGGTTTTGTGGTCCAGAGTGGACTGCAGTCTGACCTCTGACCCCGCTGTTATGAGCTGATAGCCAGCCGGTCCTCTGGGCTCAAAGAAGAGTTTTTCTTTCTGTTGGTCGCTCTGAAAGCATCATTCATACTTTAGTGGAACTCCCTCGTGTGCTCCGTCAGACCTCCACTCTTCTTCTCCTCCTGACCACCAGGGGGCGACTCCTCTGGTTGTATAGAAGTCTATGCTTCATGTGTTAAAGCTGCATTCTCTCTCCTGACCACCAGGGGGCGACTCCTCTGGTTGTATAGAAGTCTATGCCTCATGTGTTAAAGCTGCATTCTCTCTCCTGACCACCAGGGGGCGACTCCTCTGGTTGTATAGAAGTCTATGCTTCATGTGTTAAAGCTGCATTCTCTCTACTGACCACCAGGGGGCGACTCCTCTGGTTGTATAGAAGTCTATGCTTCATGTGTTGAAGCTGCATTCTCTCTACTGACCACCAGGGGGGCGACTCCTCTGGTTGTATAGAAGTCTATATAAAAATGAGGTTTTGTTGTTCTGTAAAACATATTAATTTGTTCTATTATTCATGTAAAAAGGTTGGAGGAGAGAGGAGGGAGGGAGGGAGGAGGGAGGAGGGAGGAGAGAGAAGAGAGGAGAGAGGAGACAGGAGACAGGAGGGAGGAGAGAGGAGAGAGGAGGGAGGAGGGAGGAGGGAGGAGAGAGGAGAGAGGAGGGAGGAGAGAGGAGGGAGGAGGGAGGATGGAGGAGAGAGGAGGGAGGAGAGGGAGAGAGAGGAGGAGGGAGAGAGGAGGGAGGAGAGAGGAGGGAGTAGAGAGGAGAGAGGAGGGAGGAGACAGTAGGGAGGAGAGAGGAGAGCGGAGGAGGATGGAGGAGAGAGTAGGGAGGAGGGCGGAGGGAGGAGGGGAGGTTGGAGGAGAGAGGAGGGAGGAGGGAGGAGGGAGGAGGGAGGGAGAGGAGGGAGGGGAGAGGAGGGGGGAGAGAGGAGTGAGGAGGGGGGAGGGAGGAGAGAGAGAGGGAGGAGAGAGGAGGGAGGAGGAAGGAGGGAGGAGGGAGGGAGGAGGGAGGAGGGAGGAGAGAGGAGGAGGAGGAGGGAGGAGAGAGGAGAGAGGAGGGAGGAGGGAGGAGGGAGGTTGGAGGAGAGAGGAGGGAGGAGGGAGGAGAGAGGAGAGAGGAGGGAGGAGAGAGGAGGGAGTAGAGAGGAGAGAGGAGGGAGGAGACAGGAGGGAGGAGAGAGAGGAGAGCGGAGGAGGATGGAGGAGGGAGGAGGGAGGAGAGAGGAGAGAGGAGGGAGGAGGGAGGAGAGAGGAGAGAGGAGGGAGGAGGGAGGAGGGAGGAGAGAGGAGGGAGGAGGGAGGAGAGAGGAGGGAGGAGGGAGGAGAGAGGAGGAGTGGATGTGTTCAAAGTGTTTCCTCTGTTCCCTGTATTGGCTTTTTCTTTATTCATGTAAAACACGTCAGCACGACGTTGTGAGAAAGTCTATATTTACTTACAGAAGGGGGGGGGGTTATGGGGGGGTCATCCCTTCTTCTCACTCACTTTCTTTTGTTTTTTTAAATCAACATTGTCACCATCCCACCATCCTGCTGCTTCTGCAGCGCGGCCGTCAACGCCCTTAAAAAGTCATCGCTGTATTCTTAATTATCTTTGTTTAATCACCTCCTCTCCTCGGGGGCACGAGCTTATTAGAATATGGGGGGGGGGTATTAAGAGTACTGTAGGGGGGTATTAAGAGTACTGTAGGGGGGTATTAAGAGTACTGTAGGGGGGTATTACGAGTACTGTATGGGGGTATTACGAGTACTGTAGGGGGGTATTAAGAGTACTGTAGGGGGGTATTAAGAGTACTGTAGGGGAGTATTACGAGTACTGTAGGGGGGTATTAAGAGTACTGTAGGGGGGTATTAAGAGTACTGTAGGGGGGTATTAAGAGTACTGTATGGGGGTATTAAGAGTACTGTAGGGGGGTATTAAGAGTACTGTATGGGGGTATTACGAGTACTGTATGGGGGTATTAAGAGTACTGTAGGGGGGTATTAAGAGTACTGTATGGGGGTATTAAGAGTACTGTAGGGGGGTATTACGAGTACTGTATGGGGGTATTAAGAGTACTGTAGGGGGGTATTAAGAGTACTGTATGGGGGTATTAAGAGTACTGTAGGGGGGTATTACGAGTACTGTAGGGGGGTATTACGAGTACTGTAGGGGGGTATTACGAGTACTGTAGGGGGGTATTAAGAGTACTGTAGGGGGGTATTACGAGTACTGTAGGGGGTATTAAGAGTACTGTATGGGGGGTATTAAGAGTACTGTAGGGGGGTATTACGAGTACTGTAGGGGGGTATTACGAGTACTGTAAGGGGGTATTAAGAGTACTGTAGGGGGGTATTACGAGTACTGTAGGGGGTATTAAGAGTACTGTAGGGGGGTATTACGAGGTACTGTAGGGGGTATTAAGAGTACTGTAGGGGGGTATTACGAGTACTGTAGGGGGGTATTAAGAGTACTGTAGGGGGGTATTACGAGTACTGTAGGGGGTTATTAAGAGTACTGTATGGGGGTATTAAGAGTACTGTAGGGGGGTATTAAGAGTACTGTAGGGGGGTATTACGAGTACTGTAGGGGGGGTATTACTAGTACTGTAGGGGGTATTAAGAGTACTGTAGGGGGGTATTACGAGTACTGTAGGGGGGTATTAAGAGTACAGTAGGGGGTATTAAGAGTACTGTAGGGGGGTATTACGAGTACTGTAGGGGGTATTAAGAGTACTGTATGGGGGTATTAAGAGTACTGTAGGGGGGTATTAAGAGTACTGTAGGGGGGTATTACGAGTACTGTAGGGGGGTATTACTAGTACTGTAGGGGGTATTAAGAGTACTGTAGGGGGGTATTACGAGTACTGTAGGGGGTATTAAGAGTACAGTAGGGGGGGTATTACGAGTACTGTAGGGGGTATTAAGAGTACTGTAGGGGGGTATTACGAGTACTGTAGGGGGTATTAAGAGTACAGTAGGGGGGTATTACGAGTACTGTAGGGGGTATTAAGAGTACTGTAGGGGGGGTATTAAGAGTACTGTAGGGGGGTATTACGAGTACTGTAGGGGGTATTAAGAGTACAGTAGGGGGGTATTACTAGTACTGTAGCTCCTGCAGACGGTGCTTCTGCCTTTATGTCCTTTGTTCCTGTTTGGTTGCTTTTTAATCCCACCTGAACGTCACGCTGTACATAAATCTGACAGACGATTAAAAAAACTAAAACAAAGTCAAAGTCCACCAGAAAGCTCTTTTTCTATACAACCAGAGGAGTCGCCCCCTGGTGGTCAGCAGAGAGAATGCAGGTTTTAGGTCCTAAGTTTGAATGCTCGTCCCGTAAGCCAGTTTGTTATTTTGTCATAAACAACTGGGCCTCGTGACCGTTATCAATGGCTCTGCCTCCTTTTCCTTCCTGCTAACGGACCGTTTTAACGTCCGGACCAAATGATTCAGATGTTTCTCTTCTTACACACAGCTGATTTAAAATGTATCCATATCAATTTAAATATATTACTCAGAGTCACAGTGCATGTGTGAAGGTGGCTTACGACATGTCGCCCTCAATCTGCCACCGCATCACCTTCCTCCTCCTCCACCTCCGTAGTCGTCAACAGTCAATTAAGTCCCATCTCCTCATCAGAGACTAAAGGTGTGAAGAGGGTGATGCATCGTCACACACACCACACAGACAACACGCACACACACACTCACACTGAGTCGGAGTGGAGCTCGTTAGCATTCATGTGTTGCCTTCTCCGGTCTCTCACACGTAGCAACGTCCTCCATTATTGAGCAGTCATAAGCTCTTTGAAGTTCTGCTGTTTGGGGGAGGAGCCAGCAGCCTTGTATTCCTTCATGACATCTCTGTTCAGAACGCTTGTGTTTGTTCCAGCTCCCATCAATGAAACCCGCGGTCAAGGTCACAAAAGAACTAATTGGGTGATTGTTTGTAATTGGAAGTTGAATTAAAGACTTCTTTCTCACAATGTAAGTCTACGGGGGAAAGTATTGTTGGTTAGTTCTATGAAATATAAGACATAAAAACAACTCTGTTCTTCCGGTTGAAGTTTTTCTTTTTACTTTCCTACGACAGTGAGACGTCTGACTGCATGAAGAGCTGGAGTCCCGGGACCCTGGTCCTCACCTAGACCCCCACGACCCCCCACTGCCTGGACATGGTGAGCTACTGTGTGTTTCTAACCACTGCTGCTGCTGGAGGTATTCACCAAAACTGGGTCCCAAGAAGGTACCAACCTAAATGTAGTTTGACTTAATTTAGACTGTCAGATCAAATAATACAGGCTTATTGTTTTATTTAAATGTGTATTCATTGTGTTTCAACCTAAAAATCAGTTCATGTCCAATGAGTCCAACTGTCTAAACTAATTGGAAACAACAGGTGGATGTGATCATGTATACAGAACCACGTTCCTATCTGAAGGAATGTTCTGCTTCAATTCACGTTTGTTGGCGTGAATTGTGTTTGGAAAACAACCTTTATTTAAGGGGAATCTGATTGGTTGGATTGGACCAAACACACCTGAGACTACATGAAACCAGCCAGAGTGGAGTTGAACGTCTTGTAAATAAAGTCAAAGAGCTTCTGTGAGGCTGACACGTGAGTTTGACTGCCTCCAACAACCTTAAGCTGCCTGTGGTGTGGACGTGCTTTGAGTGTGCGTCCATTTACCTTTTAAAGTGTTTTTAATGGTGAAACCACGGCCGCCGGGAGAATAAAGGTGTTTAGTGTTCATGTGCGATGAGTGTCGACCTGAAGGTGAGACTCCGAGTGTGGGGGGGGGGGGGGGGGGGGGGGGGGGTTCTGATTTCAAGGTGGAGAACACGAAGAGGAACAACCCTCCCGCAGCATTCATGAAACGAGGAGCGTAGTTTCATCAAGTCGGTCTTTAGTCTCTGTGTGAAATGAGTCTCGATTGAGAGCTTTTCTTCTTCTGTGTTAAAGTATTTAGTTCTCCTAAAGTATCAATAAAACACCGGTGACCATCTACCTTGTATTTATATATCTACAGTTCTTTATATCATGATGTATGTTATTCTTATGCACACAGGTGGAGATTAATCATTAATCACACCGCTGAAGTGTGTGTGTGTGTGTCAGATGTCGTCCTCCTGGGAGAGAAAAAAGAGGAATTACTTCAGATGTATGCGTCAGATTTAAGTAAATGGCATCCGCCGACGATTAATTAAAGAAGCTGTGAATGTCGTTATCCCCCCCCTTCCCCCCCCCCCCCAGCTGTCTTGTAGGTAACAGATTAAAGGAACGAGGATCCAGAATGAGTGTCGGGGCGTGGAGGCGTTAATCTTTCATTTGGATCTGGTTAATGTTCTGAATGTACATTTTGTTGTGTCGTGCTTGTTGCCCCCGGTGATAGTTCGGCCAGAGATTAGCGAGGTCACGACAAATGTCCCTCGCAACTCCAACAACCAGCAACCCCCCCACCCTCCACCTCCTCCCCGAGACTCATGGCCATGAATTATTAAAGCGCCATCATAAATAACCGTAATGAGGGTGTGCTTACACGCTGCGGGTTAGGGGAGGAAGAGCAAGAGGAAGATGGGGGGAGCAGTTTGACCTTGGATTGAAAGCTGCGTTTGATGCTCGGCTAGTTTAGCGCCGCGGCCCGTTCTTCCTTTCTTTGCTTCCCCTCTCTCCCTCCCGGAGACGGGGATCCATGTCATCAATGTTAATGTCGAGGAACACCGGCTGTATCTAGGCCACGCAGAGATTGGCAGCAGCACAGGTCGCTTCAGGTGTTCGCTGTCATCGGGCAGCCTGGATGAAACCCAAAGAACAAGCCCCTGCCTTTTGCACCTGACTGAGGGGGGGGGGGGGGGGCTGCTTCCTCCTGTGAGTTGACTGTCAACAAAATGTTGGATCAGTTTCTCTGCAGTTAAACAGCAATAACGATGATGACGACAACAATAACGATGATGACGATGATAACCACGGTAACGATGTTAACGACAACTATAACGATGATGATGATAACGATGTTAACGACAACAATAACGATCATAACGACAACAATAACGATGATAACGACAACAATAACTATGATAACGACGACGATTACAATGATAACAACGACGATAACGATGATAACGACAACAATAACGATGATAACAAAAACAATAACTATAATAACGACGACGATTACGATGATAACAACGACGAAAACGATGATATCAAAAACAATAACTATAATAACGACGACGATTACGATGATAACAACGACGAAAACGATGATAACAACGACGATAACGACAACAATAACGATGATGACGATAACGATGTTAACGACAACAATAACGATGATAACAACGCCGATAACGATGATAACGACAACAATAACGATGATAACAAAAACAATAACTATAATAACGACGACGATTACGATGATAACAACGACGAAAACGACAACAATAACGATGATGACGATAACGATGTTAACGACAACAATAACGATGATAACAACGCCGATAACGATGTTAACAACAACAATAACGATGATGACAACAATAACGACGACGATTACGATGTTAACGACAACAATAACGATAATAACGACGACGATTACGATGATAACAACAACAATAACGATGACGACGATAACAACAACGATAACGATGATAACGACAACAATAACGATGATGACGATGATAACAACGACGATAACGATGATAACAACGACGATAACGATGATGACGATGATAACGACAACAATAATGATGATGATGACGATGATAACAACGATGATAACGACAACAATAACGATGATGACGACGACGATGATAACGATAACAGTAACGATGATGACGACAATAACGATGTTAACGACAACAATAACGATGATGACGATAACAACGACGATAACGACAACAATAACGATGATGACGATAACGATGTTAACGACAACAATAACAATGATGCCGACAACGATAACGATGTTAACGACAACAATAACGATGATGACGATGACGATGATAACAACGACGATAATGATGTTAACGACAACAATAACGATGATGACGACGACGATTACGATGATAACGACAATAATAACAATGATGACGATGATGACGATGATAACAACGACGATAACGATGATAACGACAACAATAACGATGATAACGACAACAATAACGATGATGACGATAACGATGTTAACGACAACAATAACAATGATGATGATGATGCCGACAACGATATCGATGATAACGACAACAATAACGATGATGACGATGATAACGACAACAATAACGATGATGACGATGATAACGACGACGATAACGATGTTAACGACAACAATAACGATGAAGACTATGATAATAACGATGTTAATGACAACAATGACGATGATGACGACAACGATAACGATGATAACGACAACAATAACGATGATGACGATGATAACGATAACAATAATGATGATAACGATGATTACGACAACAATAACGATGATAACGACGATGATAACGACAACAATAACGATGATGACGATGATAACGATGATAACGACAACAATAACGATGATGACAACGACGACGATAACGATGATAACGACAACAATAACGATAACGATGATGACGATAACGTTGTTAACGACAACAATAACGATGATAAGGACAACAATAACGATGATGACGATGATGACGATGATAACGATGATAACGACAACAATAACGATGATGACGACGACGACGATAACGATGATAACGACAACAATAACGATGATAACGATGATATCGACAACAATAACGATGATGACGACGACAACAATAACGATGATAACGACAACAATAACGATGATGACGATGATAACGACGATGATAACGACGATGATAACGACGATGATAACGACGATGATAACGACGATGATCCCGTGTCCCACGTGATGATAACAATAATAACAACGAATAACAACGACGATAACGACGTAACGATCCATCAAACCAGTTTCCCAATAGTTCAGAATCGTCGAGCTTTCAAACAGCTGAATAATGTGTTCACATTTAGACATAAAGCATGTGGAGGGATTTACCCTACTTACATGAAAAGTGAACACTTTAAACTTGCATTCTCTCTACTGACCACCAGGGGGCGACTGCAGGTTAAAGAGCGACCTGGACGTCACATTACAAATACATGTATTGCGTAACAAACGTACATATTTGAATCTACGCCGCGACCTTAACCCGGTCGCTCTGCTCACTTACTCGCTAGACGTATTCAGGAAAACACTGGAAAGATTACACGTAGGTTTTCGCACGTTAACGTATGAAAACACCGTTTTTTCCCGTCGCCTCAATGACAAAAATAAACCAGTTGCAAAACCAGAGCGGTTGAAGCTTAAAACGCAGTAAAGTGTTCATGCTGCTCCTCAGCAGATGTTTGAAATCCACTTTACTAATTCATGTATGTAGCAGACACATAGCTCAATAGGAACATAATGAGCCGTTTAATAACCACATTCATGGCCTGATTAGTGATTCAGTGGCAAACTCATTGCTTGATGCCGTAGTTTGTCATGAAAGTGTTAATTTACACCGTCAGAAGCTTCTTATTGTCTCATTATTCTTCCAACAAGCGGATTATTACTGCGACACATTCTCTTTATTTTATTATTCAGTGTTAAATAAAGTTGACTGGTGTTTCAGGAAAGTCCAAAAGCATTCGAGCTTTGAAGCCACTCAATTTCATTCAGTGATATTCGTGCACTTTCCTTTCTTCCTATGTGTTTTTTTGTTGCGTTGGATGAACATTTTGTGGACGTTGAAAACAAAATGTGTGTAAAATGTCCTCCAAACCTTTAGAGACAAAAGAAGGAGAAGGGTCGTTCTCTGGATTGAAAGAACCAGGATGTGCTTTTAGGTTTTATTCTTCTGGAGCCTCTTCGTTTGGCCCCAAACTGTTGTTGACTTGTTATTAAAAAGGCAGATATGAATACCTGCTAACTTGTTTGATATTACAGAGAACTACTTGTTTTGATTGAAGGAGACATTCATGCTGATTCATGGCCAAAGGTCACGCGTTGTAAAGGTCACAGGTTTCATTCCTCTGTGTGATTCCAGAGGTCGTTCCGATCATTTGCGAACGACGACCGCCACGTCATGGCCAAGCACGCCAGCATCTACCCGGAGCCGGAGGAGCTGGAGGCCGTCCAGACGCTGGTGTCCACCGTGGAGGGAGCCCTCAAGAAGGTCTCCGATTGGATGGACGGCCTCCGCGGATCCTCGGGGAAGACCTCCGGCGATAAGGGGGAGGAAGACGCTGCTGAGACGAAGTACGCCCCGCTCTGATTTGTGGTCACATGACTGTTGGCCTCAGATGAATCCATCATGGCGTCATCGTTTCAGAATTTAATGTTTTTACACAATCTGGTAAAAGTAAATGGTTTACTTGGGGCGTGATTTTAAATGAGACACGTAGAATAAAAGGTTGTTGAGGAAATATCACAATTCTAGCCTCAAGTTTGGGTTCTTTTTCTGACATAAGCGCGTTCAAGGGCCGTCGGAAGGATACAAATCTCACCTTTTTACAGATTCTGGCTGATAAACGGTGAATTTATCGCTGGCTCCAGTGAGCGTTTGGTTTTTCAGTGCCAGAACATTCCCCTCATCAGACGGAGCTGGCTGTAAATCTTCATGTGATGAGTCGACGATTAAACAAGCAAACAGTCATAAACTCTCCTCACTTGGAACGTCGCCTTAAACATCCACACACAGGAACATACGGTATAGGAGAGAGGAGAGAGGAGGGAGGAGGGAGGAAAGGAGAGAGGAGAGAGGAGAGAGGAGGGAGGAAAGGAGAGAGGAGAGGCTGTAAATAGAGGTTGTAAACATTTTTAATATTTCTATCACGTTGAGCCTCTTTTTTTCCTACATTTGTAACACTTGTGGACACTCATATAAATGTTGTGTTAAGTTAATGTGTGTGATAACTGCGTTATTCTGCGTCACTAGAGACGAGTTCTAGTTCTCTGCTTCTAGTCCTGATGGTTTTGTTTCCAGAGAGCAGCTCTTTATATATTTATATATTACAGTAAACATCAGGTAGAAACTGTCTGTCTGCGTGTTTGTGGCTCCGCCCCTCAGGCCCGACAGGACGCCGGCGCTGTGCGGCGTGACGCGGGTCGGCCCATTGGCCAAAGGCCTGCTGATCAAAGGGGACCTGGACCTGGACCTGGTGCTGATGTGCAGAGAGAAACCCACCAAGCTGCTGCTGGACACCGTCAGCACCAACCTGCCGCTGCAGATCCAGGTACGTTCGGCCCCGCCTCCAGCCCCGCCTCCAGCTGTGCAGGTGTCCAGGACCTTGAGGGGGGTAATAATATAATAATAAATAATAATAATAATATATATATTATTATTATTTATTATTTATTATTATATTATTATTATTTATTTATTATTATATTATTATTATATATATATTATTATTATATATATACCGATTCTGTCTGAACATTTGTATATATATATATACATACAGTATATATGTATATATATATATATATATATATATATACAGTATATATGTATTTGTGTATATATATATATATATATATATATATATGTATATATATATATACATATATATATATATATAGATGTTCGGACAGAATCGGTAGAAAAACACTGATATAATATTAAGTTATAATATCGTAAAAATACCTTCAAAGCATTTAGTGCAATAAGAGCTTTTTGACTCACAGTATTTCATATTTTAATAATCCTTGTAAACATGAACTAGAGTCACAACGTGATCCACCAGCTCTCGACACATTGAGCCACATTGGTGTGTTTTACGGTATAACACTGTAATCTCCTCGGCTCCTTATTAAAAGATCATTATGACGAGCGGTCATTATTACCTTCTATTATGTTATTACATGTCCAACAGAAACCCACGGTACACACACACACACATATTGTTTTATTGATATTGCAACCCTCCCCAATCATAATAAAAAACAAGATGAACGCCTCCTCTGAGCAGTTTGTGTGACAGCGGTAAACAAGTTTTAATCATCGCCGGCCAGATGGGAGCAAACGTTCCCCAGAATAACGATGACATCACATAAATCATTTTCTTTCTCCTCAAACCGGATGAAAGCATCGCTTTAAACCGGTAGGAGACGAGAGGAGATGGTTTGAAGTGTCCTTCCCTTGATTCGTCTGTAGCTGTTGTGTCTCCTTGAGACGTTTGAAGCTCAGAACATCTTCACACCTCGACCTCTGACCTCTGAGACACCTTTCAAAGGTCGTCCTCGTGTCAGCGTGTCCGTTCTGTGTATTCATCTGACGACTCGTTGCAGACGATGACGGAGGACAAATACGAGGTGCAGCCGTGCGTCCTCGAGGCCGCCATCCGGGTCTGCAGCACCAAGGAGCCCCGACTGAGGCTGAAGATCACCCTCTCCTCCTTAACCATGAGGGAGGAGCACGCAGAGCAAGGTACTGACTCCTCCCCCTCTCTGTGCTTCCTGTCCGGGAGGACGCTTCTTTATGTGACCTCTGGTCTGACAGCAGAGGGAACCAAAGCCCTTTTGACTCCACGAGAGAGAGCAAACACGGAGAGGAGGTCCGGAGAAGATGATATGGATCTGGGTCATGTGGAGGGGTTGGAATCCATATCAGTGGAAGTGAACGTTATATTTAGAATATCTTCTTCTCTGAAGCAGCTCCAAGACAACTTGAAATGAACTTTTTTTAAATAAAAAGCAAAAAAAAGGAAATTTTCTGGCAGTAATCCGCCCGGTAACAGGGAAGAATGTCTTTGCAGAAAAAAGGTATTCAGCATCTCGTCAAAGTTCCAAATCCTTTCTATTATAACTATTATTTTGATATATAATATTATATAATATGTCTATGGAAAAACACACATTTGCAGGGTTATGTGTTATAAACATCGCAATTACTAGTGTAGTTATAACACATTTTATTACCAGACGTATTCTGGCACACGTTCCTCCAGCTGAGGGGCGTTTCCTTCTGAGGACTTCCTGTTTCTGGCCTCTGCTCTCTGCCATGTGGTACCCCTCCTCTGGAGTCATAAGTAATAACTATAAGAGAAGCTTTTGAACTGAAGCAGGAGATGAATGTAGAAAGACAGGAAGTCATTCATTAAATGCTGAAACAATGAATCTGCGTGTGTGTGTGCGTGTGCTTGTGTGTGTGTGTGTGTGTGTGTGTGTGCGTGTGTGTGCGTGCTTGTGTGTGTGTGTGTGTGTGTGTGTGAATGCGTGCTTGTGTGTGTGTGTGTGTGTGTGCATGGGTACCAATGTTGTGTGTGTGTGTGTGTGTGTGCATGCGTGCTTGTGTGCGTGCTTGTGTATGTGTGTGTGTGTGTGTGTGTCCTTTCTCATCCTGTCCATCTCTCCAGAGGAGGGCCGTCAGGACGAGGACAAAGAGCGGCAGGAGGAGGAAGAGAAGGAAGAGAAGGAGGAGAAGAAGAAGGAAGAGGAGGAGGAGAAGGAGGAAGAGGAGGAGGACGTCCTGGACAGGAAGCAGTGCCGGGCGGCGTTGGCGGCGCTCCGACACGCCAAATGGTTCCAGGTGAGAACAGCTGGTGTTAATCTTCAGGGAGATTAAACCAAATTCACCATCTTTCCCTCACAAACATCCCAGAATATTCAGCTTGTGAGAATTAGTAACACATTCAATTATAATAGTGCGCACGTGTTTTATCTTATTTTAACCCTGATTATACGATGTTGTGGTTCTTTTGTTATATTTGACTTTGTATGTTTTGCTGTGAGTTAAGTATTAATGATACAACACGTTTTATTATTGATCAATAATTTATATTTTTTATAATTTATAATTTCATAACCTCGCAGCCAAAATATTCAACCTTTCTTTTCTTTATAATGCCTTTAATACTTAGGCAATACAGTAGTCATGGTGACGCAGACCGTTTGAAACAAAGCTTTTCATTACTTTATATTCATGTAATGAATACACAAATATGAATGAAGTGGTCCTCTAAACACAATAAAACATGATGGTAACTGAGTGTGATGTCACTAAGCTCCGCCTCTCCGTCTCTCCCCTTCAGGCCAGAGTCACAGATCTCAAGTCCTGCGTGGTGGTCTTGAGGATCTTCAGGGACGTGTGCAGCCGGGTGTCCGGGTGGCGGCCCCTCACGGGACGGGTAGGGCTCGGGCCGCCGAGGCAGCGCACGCGTGCCGACAGGTTTGCGTCCCCAAGGGGACCAGAACCGGTTCATGTCCCTCCTTCTGTCCGTCCTCTGCAGCCTCTGGAGCTGATCTGTGAGAAGGCCGTGGCCACCTGCAACCGCCCGCTGGGTCCGGGGGAGGCCCTGCGGCGCGTCATGGAGTGCATCGCCTCGGGGGTCCTGCTGCCAGGTCAGTGGGGGCGGAGCTTATCATTAGACACAAGCTGTTTGGACTCCGGAGGAGGTCTCGGGCCCAGATCCAGGGTGCTGATGGAAACCAGTTAGTCCACACTGGAGGAGGTCCAGCAGAACTACCACATGATGTGGTTTAGTGAACTGAAGTTCAACTAGAATGAGGTCAAATAACTCAAATTAAATACCCCACCACAATATTAAATTATAGTCGAGAAGCAAAAGTACAAACACGCTGTGCCCTGGTCTTCGTCTGTCAGGTTGCTCATCAAAGGCTCTGACAGAATGACTGAGTGAACCAGGAGGACTGTGGGTTCTGGTCCAGCGGTCTACTTCTAACCAGATTGGATCTCTTTGAGATCCAATCTGGTTAGAAGTAGACCGCTGGAATAAGCTGGAATAAGCTTTGAAAGTAGAATAAAGAGGTTGTTTTGAGGCCTTCTTCTCAACGTGATTGTCGGGGCGTATATTTCACCCTGTTTGATACATTCAGCTGGTTTAATCTCCCAAATCATTACGTGAGCCGTTATCAGGCTCTCAGAACTCACAAATGAAATGACAAAAAGACGCTTATCATATAAATGGAGCAGAAGCTTCTAACACAGGAAGTCCTACAGATCCACGACCCGGCCTCCCATGATGCAGTGCGGCGTCACGGTGCATTCATTAGGCTGCAGGTTCCTTCGGGGCTCCCGAGAGTAATTTAACTATTACTCACATTTCATATAGTGAAACATTCAATTGTTCCTCTCTCTCTCTCTCTCTCTCTCTCTCTCTGAGCGTGAGGTTGGAGGTTGGGAGCGGAGAGCGTCATGTTCGGAGTTTTTTCCCGTGTGTCTCGTAGTGAGTGTGAGATCAGTGTATGTGTCGGTGTCGAGTGGGGTACTGTGTGCACCGGAGGAGGAGCAGCCCAGAGGAGCAGCCCGGAGGAGCAGCCCAGAGGAGCAGGGTGTCGAGGTGGGCCGAGTTTTTTGGCAGGGGATCCTCCCCACGGGGCAGTTGGCGGTCCCTGTACAAACCCCCTGTAGACAAACGGACAGGAGACTCCAGTGGAGGATTGTACATGGGGCCATAGCTACGAAAAAGTATCTGGTGCACCTCGATCCTGGCGCAGGGGACGGCTGTCCTTTCTGCTCTCAGACAGAAACCATCCACCATCTGTTTGTAGAGTGCTCCAGACTGGTGAGACTCTTCAGCCGCCTGCAGGCGTGGTTTCAGGGCTTAGGAGAAACGTTTTCTTTCTGTCTATTTATTTATGGTCCAAATTACTCAGAAAAATAAAAACGTGTACAGACACATGAACTTCCTTTCGGGACGGGCCAAACTGGCAATTTGGAAAACGAGGAAAAACTGTGTGTTGGGTAAAGGGTCAGAAGACGCAAGTTTGATGCTGACGGGACTCCTGACTGCTCGGCTCAGGGTGGAGTTTGGTTTCTACAGACTCACAAACAACACAGAACTCTTTGTGAAGTTTTGGGCTCTGAAGGACGTCCTGTGTTCAGTCAGAGGAGATGCTCTGGTTCTGAACTTCTGACTTGTGCTTTTTTCTTTATTAATATCTTCTTTGGTTTTGTTTGTTTTGTGTTGCATGATTTAGTTTTGTTGTAAGGATTTGAAGAGCTGTATAACTGATTTGAATGAGAAATAAAGACCCTAGACAATCTCTCTGTCTCTCTGTGATGACTTGATTGGGTTTCCCTCGACGTCGGAGCAGCAGCTCGTTCCCTGGACGCTCTGAATCATTGATGAGCTGCTGCTGCACTCAGAGTGCACACTCAGCAGGCAGTGTGTCAATCATTGCTCTGTGTGTGTGTGTGTGTCTTTGGTCTAAGCCAGAACCTGTTGTGGGTTGTTTACTTGTTGTGGTTGTCTTGTTGTCCAGGAGGTCCAGGAGTTCACGACCCCTGCGAGAGGGAACCCACCGACGTCCTGTCCGACCTCGGCGCCCAGCAGGCCAGCGACATCACAAACAGCGCGCAGGTCGGTCTTCTTTACCCATCAGCCCCTTCTGCTGCCGTCAGGGAGCCTTTGTTTGTACATCCTCGCTTCCTTTCCTCACCTGCTCTCCTCACGTCGTAGTAGGAGACGTGAGGAGCGACGTCACCTCATTGGTTTGTGGATGTGTTGATGCCTTGAGGGGTTGTATAGAAGTTTACGCTTCATGTGTTAAAGCTGCATTCTCTCTCCTGACCACCAGGGGGCGACTCCTCTGGTTGTATAGAAGTTTATGCTTCATGTGTTAAAGCTGCATTCTCTCTCCTGACCACCAGGGGGCGACTCCTCTGGTTGTATAGAAGTCTATGCTTCATGTGTTAAAGCTGCATTATCTCTCCTGACAACCAGGGGGCGACTCCTCTGGTTGTATAGAAGTCTATGCTTCATGTGTTAAAGCTGCATTCTCTCTACTGACCACCAGGGGGCGACTCCTCTGGTTGTATAGAAGTCTACGCTTCATGTGTTAAAGCTGCATTCTCTCTCCTGACAACCAGGGGGCGACTCCTCTGGTTGTATAGAAGTCTACGCTTCATGTGTTAAAGCTGCATTCTCTCTCCTGACCACCAGGGGGAGACTCCTCTGGTTGTATAGAAGTCTACGCTTCATGTGTTAAAGCTGCATTCTCTCTCCTGACCACCAGGGGGTGACTCCTCTGGTTGTATAGAAGTCTACGCTTCATGTGTTAAAGCTGCATTCTCTCTCCTGACCACCAGGGGGCGACTCCTCTGGTTGTATAGAAGTCTATGCTTCATGTGTTAAAGCTGCGTTCTCTCTCCTGACCACCAGGGGGCGACTCCTCTGGTTGTATAGAAGTCTATGCTTCATGTGTTAAAGCTGCGTTCTCTCTCCTGACCACCAGGGGGCGACTGGTTGTATAGAAGAGAGAGAAAATGATTCTTCCTGAAGAATGTTTTTCTTCTTCTTGAACATTGAAACATGTAGAATATAATAAAAATAAAAATGTACTTCGGCAAAAGATAAACTATTCAGCAAACAGCTGTTAGGAGGTTTGATGCCTTGCTCCAGGGCACGTTGTGACAGTATCTGTCCAGGAACACAGGAGTGTGTTCATCACACAGCTGCCCAGGCTTTAGCCGGATCCCACAGGAAGTCCGTCGCATGACGTTCCTCAAGTGGTGAAAACTCG
>NC_046974.1:2210000-2217500 GCF_009769545.1 Cyclopterus lumpus
TATTTATACATATATATATATATATATGTGTATATATATATTTATATATATATGTATATATTTATACATATATATGTGTATATATTTATATATATTTGTGTATATATATATATATGTATTTATGTATATATTTATATACTGTATATATGTGTATATATTTATATACTGTATATATGTGTATATATTTATATATATATATATTTATGTATATATACCTCACCCTCTCCGTCCGTCCACAGTCCAGAGCTCCGGGTCCGATCTTGACAGCTGGCGGTAAAAACCCGGTGATGGAGCTGAACGAGAAACGCCGCGGCCTCAAATACGAGCTGATATCGGAGAGCGGCAGCAGCTACGACAAACGCTTCATCATCGAGGTACACACACACACACACACACACACACACACACTCACACACACACACACACACACACAGCCTCATCGACCTCCGGGCTTCCCTTCTGAGGGTCCGATGAGCTGTTTGATCTTTGCTGCTTCCTTCATTTCAATCGTTTCATCCTGTGAAATCTATCTGAATGGTAAAATCTTTTTTATTGGTTTCCAGACATCTTTAGGCACCAGTATTCTTTACTTTGATTTTTACACATTTAGCATGAACACTTTTTCAGGTCTTCTTACCATCGTTTAGCTCCGATTCTATAAATCACTTCACCATCAGACACACATCAGAGGACCTCCTCCTCTCTGTGTCCTGTGACAGGTGGAGGTGGACAAGCAGCTTTTCCGGGGAACGGGTCCCAACAAGAAAGTAGCCAAAGCCAGCGCGGCGCTCTCGGCCCTGAAGAGCTTGTTCTCCGGCTCCAAACCCACGAGCAGCAAGAAGAAAAGGCCGAACCCTCTGGTGAGTACGTGGCGCGCTGCTCGAGTCCACTTTCAGTGAGCCGCCATCACGCCGCCGTGCTCATGTGTTTCTGGTGCGTTTGTGCAGCCGAAGCGGCCGGCGGCCTCGGTGCTGACCCTCCCAGCACTCGCTGCTGCCAGACCTACGCGGGTCCCCGTCATCCCCAGAGCGCCCTACATCAGCACCCCGCCCACACACGGGTACCTCCCCCAAGGTGAGTCAAGGTCCTTGGGTTGGACGTGATTTATACGAGGGGAGGGAACCAGTTCTATTACTGGAAATATATAACGTTATTCCTTTTAAAAAAATAACGGCTGATATGTGTGACATACTTGGGTTATTTGTTGCATTAGAGTTTAATAGTGAAGTTCAGTAATTAAGTATTAAAAGGAAATATGATTTTTTTTAGTTTTCTCATTTGTTTTCTGGAGGAGAAATGGATGAAAGAATGAACGCCATTTAATACAAAGCTAGCAGCGTGTTAGCTTAGCACAAAGAAAAGGCGGACCTGGTTTAATCTCACAAAGACAACAACCTCCCATTTTACAAGAAGTTAAGAGTCAGACTATTTCTGGATTTAGTTGTTGCGGGATAGCTGTTCCCGCCTGTTTCCAGGCTTTATGCTAAGCTAACTGGCTGCTAACAGTAATTACATTGTATCCTACTTCCTCTCTTTTTCCTCCCAGGTTTCGGTGCTCCTTACGGTTACAGCCCTGCAGGAGCCCTCCCTCCCTACGGTAAACCCACAGTCACTGATCAATAATCAATCCATTTGTCCATCACTACATTTGAGTTATTTTTATTATTATTTTCTTCCTTTTCATTTGCTCTTCCTCAGGTTTTCCCTCCAGAATGCCCACAGTAGTCGTCCTAGTCCCTACGACATACCCCGTCACCCACCTCTACCCCTATTAGGATCCTCACACCCCTTCACCCCCTCACAGGAAGTCACCCACCTCTGCCCCCGTGAGAACCCTCACAGCCCTAACCCCCTTCACAGGAAGTCACTCAACCCCTTTCTTTTACTTTATGTAAGCTTCAAAGACCCAACAAGACAACAACCCTGGACTCCACACACGCATGTTACCAATAAACCCAACCAGTACCATTTATGTAAAACACGTTCCCTCATTAGCGACCAGCTTTTAAATTGGCCTTAAAAAAATAAGAGTTTGAAAAAGAAGCTCTTTGATCATCAAAACCATGACTCAAGTTCAGCAAAGTGAATTTCAAAGCGTGAAAGACAAGGCAAGTTTCCACACTGTAGGAACTAAATGAACATTCGCTATAGGGGACAAACATCTGCTTTAGGGAACTAAAGAAAACAAACTTCTGCTTTAGGGAACTAAAGAAAAACAAACATCTGCTTTAGGGAACTAAAGAAAACAAACATCTGATTTAGGGAACTAAAGAAAACAAACATCTGATTTAGGGAACTAAAGAAAACAAACATCTGATTTAGGGAACTAAAGAAAACAAACTTCTGCTTTAGGGAACTAAAGGAAAACAAACCTCTGCTTTAGGGAACTAAAGAAAAACAAACATCTGCTTTAGGGAACTAAAGAAAACAAACTTCTGCTTTAGGGAACTAAAGAAAACAAACATCTGCTTTAGGGAACTAAAGAAAACAAACCTCTGCTTTAGGGAACTAAAGAAAAACAAACATCTGATTTAGGGAACTAAAGAAAACAAACATCTGCTTTAGGGAACTAAAGAAAACAAACCTCTGCTTTAGGGAACTAAAGAAAAACAAACATCTGATTTAGGGAACTAAAGAAAAACAAACCTCTGCTTTAGGGAACTAAAGGAAAACAAACCTCTGCTGTAGGGAACTAAAGAAAAACAAACCTCTGCTGTAGGGAACTAAAGAAAAACAAACATCTGCTTTAGGGAACTAAAGAAAAACAAACATCAGACTTAGGGAACTAAAGAAAAACAAACATCTGATTTAGGGAACTAAAGAAAAACAAACGTCAGATTTAGGGAACTAAAGGAAAACAAACCTCTGCTGTAGGGAACTAAAGAAAAACAAACTTCTGCTTTAGGGAACTAAAGAAAACAAACCTCTGCTTTAGGGAACTAAAGAAAAACAAACATCTGATTTAGGGAACTAAAGAAAACAAACATCTGCTTTAGGGAACTAAAGAAAACAAACCTCTGCTTTAGGGAACTAAAGAAAAACAAACATCTGATTTAGGGAACTAAAGAAAACAAACCTCTGCTTTAGGGAACTAAAGAAAAACAAACATCTGATTTAGGGAACTAAAGAAAAACAAACCTCTGCTTTAGGGAACTAAAGGAAAACAAACCTCTGCTGTAGGGAACTAAAGAAAAACAAACATCAGACTTAGGGAACTAAAGAAAAACAAACATCTGATTTAGGGAACTAAAGAAAACAAACGTCAGATTTAGGGAACCAACGAAAACAAACCTCTGCTTTAGGGAACTAAAGAAAAACAAACCTCTGCTTTAGGGAACTAAAGAAAAACAAACCTCTGCTTTAGGGAACTAAAGAAAACAAACCTCTGCTTTAGGGAACAAAGTAGCTCAGGAAACGGATCACATGTCGACTTGTAAAGCTTCTTCGTTATCGTTCCTCTAACTGTCAATCAGGGAGGTGAAGCCTGTTTTGTATTTAAATTTCTCAGTTTTTTTATTACATTTTAAGGTATTTGTGAAGATAAAAAAAGGTTTACATTAATCGTTGCACTGAGAAAGCTTTTCCTCTCGCTGGATGTTTACACTTCCTGTTGTTGAGGATTTAAGCTGTTGAGACGTTGTTTTTTTTACCTGTTAGAGATTTAGTTTGTAGGTTATATTCTGTATAACTATATGAGCAGTTTGGTTACAACTTAAAATCTGGACCAAACCAGAATCCACATGTGCTCGAGACTCTAGTCTGTAGGCTGCACCGAACCTACCGATCCCCCCTGACCTCTAGGAACCCTGCTTTAGGCCTCCTTAGCTTCGACAAAGTATGTGATCTGTTTTTACTTTGCCCTCCTCCGACCTTTGACCCCGTTTCCCATCCATCACAAAAGCAAACAAAGTGCCGGTGGTTGTTCCCGCTGACCTTTGGCCTGCTCGTGTCTCCTTTCCGCAGGCGGCCTGTACATCGACAGCGCCTACTACCAGCCGCAGACCATCGCCACGCCCATCATCATCCACCTGGGCCCTCAGGACCTCTTCTGACCCCGAGACCAGAGCCGGCAGGTCCTTTAAACCCTCGTTGAACTCTGTCGGTGGCTCTCGTTTACTGCAGCGCCGCTCCTCCACCGCTCCGGGTTCCTCCTTTCCACGCGAGGCAAAGCAGCAATATTGAAAGCAACATGGAGGTGAGGGCGGGAGGGGGGCGGTGGGGGGGTGAAGAAGAGACTTTGATGGGCCGCTGAAAAAACATCAATAAAAACACAAAGCAATACTTCTTCTGCCTTCGGGGAACAGCCCATCAGCACATTCACAACCACGTGACCGACTGTAAATACGGTATTTATCTGTATATATGGCTGTGTGTGAGTTTTAATTATACATATATATATATATAAAACGAAACGGGGAAAGAAAGATATTTATAATATATCTCTGAATGTAAATACAGCGACTGAACTCTCAGATATCTATAAATACATTTTACAACTTGCCTCTAACGCTGTATCGGTATGTTGATGCTATTTAATCCCTATTTAAACTATTATTCCCATTTTTCAAAAGCACCAAGATCAGAAATGTCACATAGAAATCCAACAAATTGGCTCTTAAATTGAAGCTCTCATCAGTTCTCAAGTCTCCTATGTTTGTTTACATCAATGGTTCCCAAGCCGCGGGCGGGGCCCCCACACGGGGTCGCAGGACAGATCTCACAGGTCACACGACAGGAAAGAAGACAAATGTATTCCTACTTCTTATTTATGTTTATTTTTCTATTTAAGACACACAACACAAGCTGGAAAGCACTGGTTTTAATGGTCGTGGTGTGTGTTGCAACGTGGTAAATATTATAGAGCTTCCTGGGTCATTGATGAGTTGCGTGCAGCATCCCGACCCAGAGAGAGGCTTCGTATCCGGTGCTTGTAGATAGTTTTATTTTGAAAACCACAGCATGACGTTTAAGCGGCAGGACAAAGAAACTCTTTACAGTTGATTCATATTCTAAAAGAAGAGTGGACATTTATCAAAATCACAAGAGTATTGGATTTAAAGATTAACAGTCTGAAGTCTGTTATATGTTCAAACAACGGAGAACATTTATTATGATTATTATATATATTTAATATTTATTCTGGATTCCACTTTGAAACGGATAAAGTTGAATGTAAAAAGAGCTGCAGACGTTTCTGTGACTGAGAGTGTCGAGCAATATTCAACCTCAGGACCCTTCAAACCAACGTCACATGGTAATGTAGTGACCGCGTTACCATGTGACCACGTTACCACATGACCATGTGACTACGTGACTACATGACCACATGACCATGTGACCATGTTACCATGTGACCACGTTACCACATGACCATGTGACCATGTGACTACGTGACCACGTGACCATGTGACCACGTTACCATGTGACCACATGACCATGTGACTACGTGACCATGTGACCACGTGACCATGTGACCACGTGACCATGTGACTACGTGACCACATGACCATGTGACTACGTGACCATGTGACCACGTGACCATGTGACCACGTGACCATGTGACTACGTGACCACATGACTATGTTACCATGTGACCACGTGACTACGTGACCACATGACCATGGTCACATGACCACATGACCACGTGACACCACATGTGCTGTCGATGAATCTGATGTAACGTTGTGAACCGTTCGAGTGATGAATGTAAAAAATAAAAAAAAAACACGTTTTATTTCTTCTGGTGAAGATGAAACAGGACCAAAAAGGTCAAAGGTCAAGAAGCCCAAATGAATTATGTTTATTACTGTTCATTATGTTTGTGTTTTTCACTTTTATTAAAGGATTTGGTTCGTGGATTTTAAGTTTCAACGTTTCTAGATTTGTTACTTTTGAACATCTTGAGTTGTGAAAGTACGGAAGCTCATTGAGGTCAAAAGTAGAGTGAGGAATATTAATTACCAAAACACAGTGGAGGAGTGTCATCATGAATCAGGATTATAGAAGTTAACTCATGAATAATAAAACATAAATGCTTTAAAAAGGTAAACAACGGTTAAAACTAAACTTTGTGGATTTGGGCTCGTTTGCACCAACAGGGAATCGAACAATATCAAATCACTTTTAATCGCAATTTAGAAGAACAATAAGGGTTAAATTGAGTAAATCTAGATTTAATTCAAATTAGCGATTGCGCAATTTATTTATTTAATATATTTACCAGTTTTTAATCAAACTATCAATATTTTTATCTGTGAGGCAACAACGTAACAAAATAGAATAAATAAACATGTAGTCGACCCCGCTGTCAGAATCAGATCATCTCTGTAATAATTAACTTTAATTAAACGTTATTAAAAGGAAAGAAAAGGAAAGGAGGGAAAGGAAAGGAAAGGAAAGGAGGGAAAGGAAAGGAAAGGAAAGGAAAGGAAAGGAAAGGAAAGGATGGAAAGGAAAGGAGGGAAAGGAAAGGAAAGGAAAGGAAAGGAAAGGAAAGGAAAGGAAAGGATGGAAAGAGGGAAAGGAAATGAAAGGAAAGGAAAGGAACGGAAAGGATGGAAATAGGGAAAGGAAAAGAAAGGAGGGAAAGAGGGAAAGGAAAGGAAAGGAAAGGATGGAAATAGGGAAAGGAGGGAAAGGAAAAGAAAGGAAAGGATGGAAATAGGGAAAGGAGGGAAAGGAAAAGAAAGGAGGGAAAGAGGGAAAGGAAAGGAAAGGAAAGGAGGGAAAGAGGGAAAGAGGGAAAGGAGGGAAAGGAAAGGAAGGGAGGCAAAGGAAAGGGGGGAAAGGAGGGAAAGGAAAGAAAAGGAGGGAAAGAGGGAAAGGAGGGAAAGGAAAGGAAAGGATGGAAAGTGGGAAAGGAAAGGAAAGGAGGGAAAGAGGGAAAGGAAAGGAGGGAAAGGAATGGAAAGGAAAGGAGGGAAAGAGGGAAAGGAAAGGAAAGGAGGGAAAGGAAAGGAAATGAGGGAAAGGAGGGAAAGAGGGAAAGGAAAGGAGGGAAAGGAATGGAAAGGAAAGGAGGGAAAGGAAAGGAAAGGAAAGGAGGGAAAGAAGGAAAGGAGGGAAAGGAAAGGAAAGAGGGAAAGGAAAGGAGGGAAATTAGAACTGGAAAAACCCTGTTCCTCGTTTCAGCAGGTGACCCATCAAACCACTAGATGGCAGCAAACCTCTCCAGCAGTCTGACCTGAGATCAGCTGAAGCAGCAGAAACACCGGCTGCTTCACACGGTTCACCTCTCCCTCGGTCTGACCTGAGATCAGCTGAAGCCACAGCAACATGTTTCTAGACTCTGGAGGACTATAACTAAATAAACCAGAGAATCCCAGTGAAGGTTTTAACCAGGTGAACCAGAAGCTGTGAAAAACGCCATAAATCGGCTGTCTTTCATCATTTCGACGGTCCTTGAACGCATCATTTCAGAAAAACAAACCGAAACTAAGCTTGAAATCTTGATATTCCATCAAGTACATTTTATTCTAAGCGTCTCATTTAAAATCTCGC
>NC_046974.1:2220000-2250000 GCF_009769545.1 Cyclopterus lumpus
GGTCCAAATGTAGCACTGTGGGTCTCTGTGAAGAGTCCTTTGCCCCGGGGGCATTGGGGGGGATTTTCCCACAAGAAAATAGAAACGTCAACTCTGACATGACGTGTTTTTGAGTCGGGGATCAAAGCTGAAAGGAGAGCGACCGCCTGGGAGCAGGAAGCACATCCAGAATGTTACTGAGAGACGCAACCGGACACGCCTAACACGTGGACGTAACAAGTGGACGTGGATGTAAGAAGTGGACGTAACAAGAGGACGTGGACGTAACAAGTGGACGTAACAAGAGGACGTGGGCGTAAGAAGTGGACGTAACAAGAGGACGTGGACGTAAGAAGTGGACGTAACAAGAGGACGTGGACGTAACAAGTGGACGTGGACGTAACAAGTGGACGTGGACATAAGAAGTGGACGTAACAAGAGGACGTGGACGTAACAAGAGGACGTAACAAGTGGACGTGGACATAAGAAGTGGACGTAACAAGAGGATGTGGACATAAGAAGTGGACGTAACAAGAGGACGTGGACGTAAGAAGTGGACGTGGACATAAGAAGTGGACGTAACAAGAGGACGTGGATGTAACAAGTGGACGTGGACATAAGAAGTGGACGTAACAAGAGGACGTGGATGTAACAAGAGGACGTAACAAGTGGACGTGGACATAAGAAGTGGACGTAACAAGAGGATGTGGACATAAGAAGTGGACGTAACAAGAGGATGTGGACGTAACAAGTGGACGTGGACATAAGAAGTGGACGTAACAAGAGGACGTGGACGTAAGAAGTGGACGTGGACATAAGAAGTGGACGTAACAAGAGGACGTGGACGTAACAAGAGGACGTGGACGTAAGAAGTGGACGTAACAAGAGGACGTGGACGTAAGAAGTGGACGTGGACATAAGAAGTGGACGTAACAAGAGGACGTGGACGTAACAAGAGGACGTGGACGTAAGAAGTGGACGTAACAAGAGGACGTGGACGTAACAAGAGGACGTGGACATAAGAAGTGGACGTAACAAGAGGACGTGGACGTAACAAGAGGACGTGGACATAAGAAGTGGACGTAACAAGTGGACGTGGACATAAGAAGTGGACGTAACAAGAGGACGTGGACATAAGAAGTGGACGTAACAAGAGGACGTGGACATAAGAAGTGGACTAACAAGAGGACGTGGACGTAACAAGTGGACGTGGACATAAGAAGTGGACGTGGACGTAAGAAGTGGACTAACAAGTGGATGTAACAAGTGGACAAACAAGTGGACGTAACAAGTGGACTAACAAGTGGACGTAACAAGTGGACTAACAAGTGGACGTAACAAGTGGACTAACAAGTGGACGTAAGAAGTGGACTAACAAGTGGACGTAACAAGTGGACTAACAAGTGGACTAACAAGTGGATGTAACAAGTGGACTAACAAGTGGACGTAACAAGTGGACTAACAAGTGGATGTAACAAGTGGACGTAACAAGTGGACGTAACAAGTGGACGTAACAAGTGGACTAACAAGTGGACGTAACAAGTGGACGTAACAAGTGGACGTAACAAGTGGACTAACAAGTGGACTAACAAGTGGACTAACAAGTGGACGTAACAAGTGGACTAACAAGTGGACGTAACAAGTGGACTAACAAGTGGACTAACAAGTGGACTAACAAGTGGACGTAACAAGTGGACTAACAAGTGGACGTAACAAGTGGACGTAACAAGTGGACTAACAAGTGGACGTAACAAGTGGACGTAACAAGTGGACGTAACAAGTGGACTAACAAGTGGACGTAACAAGTGGACTAACAAGTGGACGTAACAAGTGGACTAACAAGTGGAAGAATCACTGAAACCACGATACGTCTTTGAGCATTTAGTCATAAATAAGCACCATAAATATTGGACAGATGGGCCGAGTCGGATGCTAGATTAGCTGTGGACACACACACACACACACACACACAGGGGCTTAACGGGGACTGAAGAGTTTCCAGACCACAATTTCTCCTTTATTATTTATTTGTTCGTATGATGTAGAGTGTGTTCATAGTCACGATGTTTAATCAGATAACCACACAACGTACAGAGCGTTGTTGGCTCCAGGGAGAGCATCTTGAGAAGCAGCCTTTTCATAAAGGAAACAAACAAACAAACAAATAAAAGAAAGAAAGCTGCTGCCCTAAAAATGATTTTTATTAGTCTGGATTCGTTGTTTTACTTTCCAGTGAAGATGATTGTCAAGAGACGCGACCGTTGAGCTCGATTTCCTTTAGTTTCAGTCACACACACACACACATGCACACGCACACACACATTGACTCTTAACAAACGCACTCAAGAAAACCTATTCTCAGGCTAATTACATCACTGGTATGATGTAATGTGAAAACAAACATTCCCCCAGCCTTAACTATGTTATTCTAACTTAAATATGTTATTTTAACTTTAATATGTTATTCTTTTTCCTTTTTTCTTTCCCCACAACCAGCTGGCGACCCTGAGAACTTATCTAGCCACCTCGTTAGGACAAGTGGTCTAATTGCCGTCCACAAAACTATTGGCTTTGCCTTTCAGAACCCTTATTGATCCACAGTTACATCCTCTGAGCAGCTCGATCCCACGTACAGGAAGTTCAACGTACTCTTTCCCCCTATCAATAACTTTCATGTGAGCATAATCAATGTGAACAGAAGTGAAAAAAGACGTGTGAGTCCAACGCGTGTGAGGGAGGAACATTGGTAGAAAACATCTGGCAACCAGTAAACAGGAAGTGACCATATTTAGAATGTGGACGAGTGATGTAGCAACCTGTCACTCACTGTGTAGAGAATGCAGCTTTAACACACGAAGCATAGACTTCTATACAAGCAGAGGAGTCACCCCCTGGTGGTCAGGAGAGAGAATGCAGCTTTAACACATGAAGCATAGACTTCTATACAACCAGAGGAGTCGCCCCCTGGTGGTCAGGAGAGAGAATGCAGCTTTAACACATGAAGCATAGACTTCTATACAACCAGAGGAGTCGCCCCCTGGTGGTCAGGAGAGAGAATGCAGCTTTAACACACGAAGCATAGACTTCTATACAAGCAGAGGAGTCACCCCCTGGTGGTCAGGAGAGAGAATGCAGCTTTAACACATGAAGCATAGACTTCTATACAACCAGAGGAGTCGCCCCCTGGTGGTCAGGAGAGAGAATGCAGCTTTAACACATGAAGCATAGACTTCTATACAACCAGAGGAGTCGCCCCCTGGTGGTCAGGAGAGAGAATGCAGCTTTAACACACGAAGCATAGACTTCTATACAAGCAGAGGAGTCACCCCCTGGTGGTCAGGAGAGAGAATGCAGCTTTAACACACGAAGCATAGACTTCTATACAACCAGAGGAGTCGCCCCCTGGTGGTCAGGAGAGAGAATGCAGCTTTAACACATGAAGCATAGACTTCTATACAACCAGAGGAGTCACCCCTGGTGGTCAGGAGAGAGAATGCAGCTTTAACAGATGAAGCATAGACTTCTATACAACCAGAGGAGTCCCCCTGGTGGTCAGGAGAGAGAATGCAGCTTTAACACATGAAGCATAGACTTCTATACAACCAGAGAAGTCGCCCCCTGGTGGTCAGGAGAGAGAATGCAGCTTTAACACATGAAGCATAGACTTCTATACAACCAGAGGAGTCGCCCCCTGGTGGTCAGGAGAGAGAATGCAGCTTTAACACATGAAGCATAGACTTCTATACAACCAGAGGAGTCGCCCCCTGGTGGTCAGGAGAGAGAATGCAGCTTTAACACATGAAGCATAGACTTCTATACAACCAGAGGAGTCGCCCCCTGGTGGTCAGGAGAGAGAATGCAGCTTTAACACATGAAGCATAGACTTCTATACAACCAGAGAAGTCGCCCCCTGGTGGTCAGGAGAGAGAATGCAGCTTTAACACATGAAGCATAGACTTCTATACAACCAGAGGAGTCGCTCTTAGTTTTGCTTTGTCACTTTGTATGCTCTGTGGTCTATGAGGCCTGAGAACTGTATATTATATGCAAATGGTCCAAAGGAGCCGCAGTAGAACCAGAACCCGGCGACATGAGTCGGTTATTGTTTAACCGGCTGCGGTCCAGATTAAATCTTCCTCCCATCCTGGATCCCGGGCTGTGAAGGGATTATTAGTAAGTAATAATTCAACTTGATTAGATCCCTTTCAAAGAGGTCTTCCCAACTGCATGAGAATAAATAGTTTGAAGGGCATTTATTTATTTTTTGGTCCCAAATCAATCAAAACATTTTAATCGGACAAATTACACCCGTCGATTTCACAATAATCTGCAGCGTTCACATCATATTCAGATGCTGCGTAGAGAATGGAGAGTTAAGACATCGACATCGGGGGGTAACCAGTCGGACGGATGGTGGGGGGTCCCCTGAGATGACCGGGAACAGGACCAGGACCTGGACCAGTAATTGGGATCCTCAGACAATCGGTATGTTGTCCTCAGTGGCATCGAACCAGAATCATGCAGGAAAAGTCCAGCCGGGAATCGAACGTGCCGACGCTCCGGAGGATGCATCTATAAAAGGATATTTTTAATATGAATAATGATCAGTAACATGGTTTTAATACCCCGACGTTGTGGTAAATAACTTTACTATAATTCAGCCCACACAAAGTGTTTGACACACAGATGGTTATTGTAAGGAGGAAATATGGTCCACGCTCCGGGCGCCGGCGGTAACTTCATATGAATCTTGCTTAGTCAGTGATTTACGTTGCAGTAAATGCAACAAAGTGGCTTTTTTTTGCTATTTCTGGCTCGCTGGAGCAGCTTTTCAGTGTGAATGAGCTGCGGTTTGGTTATCAGTTCAGTTTTTTATGGTTTACTGATAAGTTTGCATGCTGATTTCATTGAATCGTGGAATTTCTTCGCCTTTAAAAAACAAAAAAAGTGCCTTTAAAACAATTAAAAAACAAAACCCGGACAAGAACACAAAAAGGTTTCGTCTTTTATTTTATTGTGACCGTAAATACGTTAAAATTCAGAAGACAAGACGCTCGCATAAATATCATTTCATCGTGACTTTAAATCCCAAACTCTGCATCTGAAACGTTCTTCTCCTCCTCGACAATAAATTACCCGACAAATAAATAATCTTATTAAAACACAACGCTCTGCCCACTTAATCATGTGTACGGCCAACGTTTACATATCGAAACCCTGCTGAAGTATATTTACTTGAAGCCACGAGCGGTCAGCGGATCACAGAGGAGCGAGTGTGTGGAGGACCCCGCGAGGCCGGAGGACCCCACAAGGCTCTGAGAGGAGCAAGTGTGTGGAGGACCCCATGAGGCTGGAGGACCCCACAAGGCTCTGAGAGGAGCGAGTGTGTGGAGGACCCCACGAGGCCGGAGGACCCCACAAGGCTCTGAGAGGAGCAAGTTTGTGGAGGACCCCATAAGGCCGGAGGACCACACGAGGCTGGAGGACCCCACGAGGCTCTGAGAGGAGCGAGTTTGTGGAGGACCCCCACGAGGCCGGAGGACCCCGCGAGGCTAGAGGACCCCACGAGGCTCTGAGAGGAGCAAGTTTGTGGAGTACCCCACGAGGCCGGAGGACCCCACGAGGCTCTGAGAGGAGCAAGTTTGTGGAGGACCCCACGAGGCCGGAGGACCCCGCGAGGCTAGAGGACCCCACGAGGCTCTGAGAGGAGTTAGTGTGTGGAGGGACCCCACAAGGCCAAAGGCCTTCGGGCTTCTGGCTCTGAGAGGAGCGCTTGTTCTCCCGTGAGATCCAGAAGGCTTTGAGGGAGAACAGCTGATCACAACCTGAGGAGGAAGCCAGTCTGCATGAACACCGTGTGGTGGTTTGTTGGTTTGTTGGGGAACTTTCCCCCCGGCTCATGAGCAGAAAGAAAGAAAGTAAGACAATTCTTTCTTCTTCTTTTTTATCTACGATTTCACGTGAAACCTGAGACTGTAAACACACTTTCCTTCCAAAGAAAAAGGAGCCTTCAAATTAATTATGAAAACTAACAGCAGCTCCTAAATAAACCTCCATCTTCTAACTGGGAGATGATCTTAAGGTCCATAAGACACACATTGTTACACACACACACACACAGGCTGATTATAAGAAGGCTTTTCAGTAACTCTAGCCGTTCCCTAAGGGAAGGGGGATTAAGTGTTTTTTTGCATCCTCTACCCTGAAGACAATTCAAGTCGTGCTGTGTTTTCCTTTATGTGTTCATTTCTTTTGCATCTGGGAGTTGTTAAGTCAGTGCAGGCAGGGGTGTCTTTATTAAATCCCCCGAAGTGAGACGCGTGAATCGTATTCCTGGAGTCCACTTTCAATGTAAAAATATAAAATAAAACGTCAGTTTTCTGCAGCCGTGAAGAGAAACCTTCACAACGATAATAAATCGCCTTCGAGAGGGCCGACGGGCATCTGTAAGGGCAGCTGGAGGGTCCCACCTGTGTCTCGCTACGCACCTAAAGGCAACGCCTCCAAAAAGGGGGCCCAAAGCGGATCAGTGGTCCTCACGCGGGCCGGCGAGGCTCCGGGCCTTTTTGGCGTCCATGCAGCCGAGGCAGGCGGGCAGCAGCGGGCGGAAAGAGGCGGCCGAGACCTTTCCGGAAGACGCTGTTGGAGAGGCTGTAGATGAGGCAGTTGCAGAAACTGTTTGCCTGATCGCCAAGCCACGTGGTGAAGAAGACGCCACCTTGTGGCGGTACAGCCCGGCGCTCTCCAGGAGAAAGTATAGGATGTACGCATCCACAGCACGTAGAAGACGCTGGTTATGCGGAACAGCACTGTGCATAGCGTTGGTCCGGGCAGCGCACACTCTTCTCGCTCTTGTCACCGCCGCCGCCGCCCTCCGCCTGCGAGCTGAAGCGGGCGTGACGCCGCGTGATCTCCCGCGTGTGCTGCCGGCAGATCCGGAAGATGCTCCCGTAGGTGAAGCAGACGGTGAGCGCCGCCGGCGCGTAGAGCAGCGCCACGATGAAGGCGCTGAACCCCGGGCTGGTCGTCCAGGACTCGGCGCACCACCGGAACGTGTCGCCGTGGTAACCCGGCTTCCCCCAGCCCAAGAAGGACGGCAGGAAGACGAGCGCCGAGTACGCCCAGACGAGGACGATGCACGCCCTCAGGCGGCACGGCGTCACCAGAGTAGCGTACGACAGCGGCCGGGTGATGGCGATGTAGCGGTCCACGCTGATGCACGCCAGCGACGCCATGGAGACGCTCTTCAGCACCGACACCATGTAGCCGAATGCTTTGCAGGTGAGCTCCTCGTTCAGGCCGCGCAGGAAGCGCAGCAGGGATAGCGAGGGCACCAGGCAGCTCACGCCCACCAGCAGGTCGGCGTACGCCATGGTCTGGATGAAGTGCCCGGTGGTGTGGTGGTGCAGCAGCGGCGCGCAGTGGAACACGAAGATCACCACCAGGTTGCCGGCGATGATGAGCGTGGTGAGGAAGAGGATGACCGCCACCTCCAGCACGCAGGTGTCCAGGCTGCGCGAGTAGCCGGCGGCGCCCAGCAGGCAGAACGGTGAAGAGACGCTTTGGTTCGCATCTGAGGAAGAGTTCATGTTTGAGGAGAGGGGGGGAGGGGGGGGGGGTGGCGGTTTCAGCTCAACATGGACGCCATCCCAAGTCTATTCTCTAGATCCAGAAGTTGCCGGTCCCGTTCTTAAATCAGTGTCTTTTCTCCCTCAGAAGCAGTTATCCATCTTGTGTGCGACCTCGAGAGGCACGAAAAAACAAACAACAAAAACACAAAAAAGGAGCGCGTAGAACAAGAGATGTCGGTCTGATGCTGCAGTGCAAGCCCCCCCCGCCCCCCCCCCCATCTCCACTATAAATCCTGAGGTCAGCACTCTGCATCCACTCTTTGCAACAGCAGAAAACAAATCCCCAGCAGCTCCTCCACAGTCTCAGCCGGGCAAAAAGAGTCCAAAACAAGCAGCTCTAGCGAATACACACTTTCGCACACACACACTTTCTCACACACACACTTTTACACACACACACACACTCAAAGCAGGAAGAGTCCTTCGAGGCGGGCGAACATCCAGATGTGATGGATAATGTCACCGGGACATTTTCTCCGGGAAGCTTCTAGGCAGCCAGGGTGTGTGTGTGTGTGTGTGTGTGCGCGTGTGTGTGTGTGTGTGTGTGTGTCTGTCTGTGTGTGTGTGTGTGGCAGTAGTGATGATACAGCCTCTGCTTGCTCACATTTTTCCCTCCCTTCCCTTTCTACTCGCTCTCCCTTGTCCTGCCTCCCTTTCCCTTTTTATTTTGGACGATCCTTCTTTTCCTCCTTCCACCTCCTTTCAGCTGCATTCTCTCTCCTGACCACCGGGGGGCGACTCCTCTGGTTGTATAGAAGTCTATGCTTCATGTGTTTTTCTTTATTCTGAATTTAGCACAAAGCATAAAAAAGGGCATTAAAAAAGATCAAAATGGGAGAAAATGTGATGAAATATGGATTATTTATAGATTAGGAGAGTTTATTGTGATACGGTGAGGATAAAAAATATAGCTGGAGAGAGTTTAAAAGTATTTATGTAATAATTTATGTAAATGTCCATCTCGTCTCACGGACCCACTCTCAGCTCATCGGAAGAAGCCCCTCCCCCCTCCACATGACACAGACACACACACACACACATGTGTTCAGACACACAGCGGGGAACACACACACACACACAGAATAAAGTGAGGCGAATCTTTTGATTATGCAGAGGATCCCTACAGCTGCCAGTGTAAATATTGAGCCGTTAAAAGGTGTGGAGGAAAAGACTGATGTCCACACACACACACACACACGCACACACACACACACACACACACACACACACACACACACACACACACACACACCTGGCAGGGTGCAACAAATCCACCACAGCAAAGAGCTTTTTAAAATTCTGTGGACAACTTTTAGAGAAGCTGTAATAACTTTGAGAATGTTCAACGTTTCCATAGTTACGCCGCGTTGTGGGACATTAGACACGTGAACAGCTAATAGGGAATACTGTCATTTTCGGAATGAGAGCAAAAAAATAAACGTCAGTTATAGATATCATGAAGCCACTTAACCTGCTCATCATAAAGTCACTAGAATGCTTCAGGGAAGGGGAAGAAGAGTTCGGTCGTCAAGTTTGCAGACGACACGCTCATGTCTGCAGGGCTCTGGAGCTCCGCCCCCCCACTCCGCTGCTTCACAGGACAGCTGCTCGCCTGTTTATTCAAAGATTATCAATATTTAATGTGTCGGTTGTCCAAATTGCACCAAATTGGACAACTTGCTCCGTGGGGAGTCCGGTAAAACGCCCACAAAGTGTGAAGAAGATCGGAAGTGCGGTTCTTGAGTTATGAAGGACACACACACACACACACTTTTTAGATGCCATTCAACAGGTAAAACCTTTCCAGAAATGATGTACAAATATTAAAGTTTGGAGGTGAGCTACAATGAGGAAGTGTGCAGCATGTTTACGTCAAACCAGCCGCCTTCCTTCATACATTTTAACAGCATTGAATCTGTAGCCAGTCGATTCGTGCATCTTCTTAATGGCGCCATAAAAAGGAAAGCACAGGTTCTATAAGAGAATTATCCGTCACCGGAGACGTCTGCTGACTCTCCACATCAAGGCCTCCCCGGTGATAACGTCCCCCCTTCCTCCTCCGGGCCGTCTGTCGGTGGGGAACAGAGACGCCATTCAGAGCTCTGTTTTGTTGTTACCATATGGCGAGCGGCGCCGAGGTCGGGCAGGAAGGACATGGGCCGCCATGTTTACGCATCCGTTTTATTTTTTTAGGTTGTGTTCCTCCAGGTCAAAAGGTCAGAGGCTCCACATCTGCCCGGCTTATGAGGCCGAACGCGGAGGACGTTAAACACGAGCTACGAGGAAGTGAAAAGGACCTGTAGGCGGTGAATCAGACGTGTTGCGTTCCTCCATCAACGCCCATGTGTTTTGAGTCTGGCCTTCGAGGCTTTTTGAACCATTAATTAATGTATATTTCCAGGAATATGTATATTTTCTAGATCTGGTTCTCCGTCTGTAAAATACCCAAATTCCTTCACGCCAACACCGACAAAAGAGCCAGAAAGAACTTTTCTAAATTCATTAGAAAGATTTGTACGTTAATTCCCCCCCCCCCCCCCCATTTTGAATAATAGAATAAGGTGAATATCAATTAACACATTTTATGAGTTTATCCTTATTTCCATTCAGTCTCATGTGAGGATGAACATACCCCTGTGCGTCAGTTAGAAATAGAGTTGATGAGATTTATTTACATAATTTAAACTATGTCTGAAACAATTGGGCCAATTAAACACTTCTGCACACATAAATAAAATATCAATATTTTTTTCTTCTTATTTAATCATAAAGAAATGCAAATAACTAGTAAATAAAGAAAAAAAAGAACTGTTGCTGCCAGCAGAGACAGATAATCAATATCAAAAGGACATGGATCAGAACAAACAGGACATCACTGAAGTACATACTTTATTTATTTAAATCCTCTTTTTTTTCGAACAAGAGAAAGATTATTATGAATATCATTCTTCCATAATTAAAGCATTTTTCCTTCTCAAAGTAAAACATCTACATCTTTACCTGAAACACTGATTTAGATAAAGGTATGGAATGTAATTACACACTTTAATAATCAGTAATCATAATAAAAAGTAGAAATATGCGATCATGAGACATCATTTATGTTTTCTAATTGCTTGACCTTGATAACGTGACATCATAAACAACAGGAGCTAGTAATGTTAGCAGGAGAGCTAGTAACATTAGCAGGAGAGCTAGTAACGTTAGCAGGAGAGCTAGTAACATTAGCAGGAGAGCTAGTAACATTAGCAGGAGAGCTAGTAACGTTAGCAGGAGAGCTAGTAACATTAGCAGGAGAGCTAGTAACGTTAGCAGGAGAGCTAGTAACATTAGCAGGAGAGCTAGTAACGTTAGCAGGAGAGCTAGTAACGTTAGCAGGAGAGCTAGTAACATTAGCAGGAGAGCTAGTAACGTTAGCAGGAGAGCTAGTAACGTTAGCAGGAGAGCTAGTAACGTTAGGAGGAGAGCTAGTAACGTTAGCAGGAGAGCTAGTAACATTAGCAGGAGAGCTAGTAACGTTAGGAGGAGAGCTAGTAACATTAGCAGGAGAGCTAGTAACATTAGCAGGAGAGCTAGTAACGTTAGGAGGAGAGCTAGTAACATTAGCAGGAGAGCTAGTAACATTAGCAGGAGAGCTAGTAACATTAGTAAAATGTTTGCACAATGGATGCTTTTGGTTTTCACTCCAGCATCTGGAGTACTGTGAGGTAGTTTCTGCTACAGTAGGTGTCATTTAGCCACAATCCCACATTGTTGTTGTTGTTGTTGTTGTTGCAACAGGTAACTATATAAAATACATCTGAATATACTTCTAGGATGGGCGTTTGATTCCCTGCAATCACTTTATGTGAAAGTGACTGTTTGGATTTGATGTTTCTGCTCCAACACGAGTCGCCCCGCTGTGGCTTTAAGCTGCTCAGCCAACCATCACAATAACTTCTCCTCATTATCATAATTGCATTCCATTGTTTAAAATGGAGGCCTGTAGCTTAGCGGACTCCCTGCAGGTTAAACACACTGTTCAAACAGGCGTTCCAGCTAATGGCTCCCTGGAAAGATTCCCACGTTACAATCAGATAAACGAGGGCCTCCACGACACCCAGAAACACACCAGCACGCACGCACACGCGCTAATTTGAGCTTTTAATTAAATTCACTGCCTCTTGAATTAATCTCAGGGTTTGTGGTTAAGGAGAGGGGACGACAACAAAGTGGCGGCGGATTTTGTGTTTGTTCGACGGCGCTCAGATAGCAGATCAGAAAAACCTCATCCCCCCCCCCCCATTCTCAATTAGCACAGCTGAAGTGTGCAGCTGAAGTGTGTAGCTGAAGTGTGTAGCTGAAGTGTGCAGCTGAAGTGTGTAGCTGAAGTGTGCATCTGAAGTGTGTAGCTGAAGTGTGCAGCTGAAGTGTGTAGCTGAAGTGTGTAGCTGAAGTGTGCAGCTGAAGTGTGTAGCTGAAGTGTGCATCTGAAGTGTGTAGCTGAAGTGTGCAGCTGAAGTGTGTAGCTGAAGTGTGTAGCTGAAGTGTGCAGCTGAAGTGTGTAGCTGAAGTGTGCATCTGAAGTGTGTAGCTGAAGTGTGCATCTGAAGTGTGCATCTGAAGTGTGTAGCTGAAGTATGCAGCTGAAGTGTGTAGCTGAAGTGTGCAGCTGAAGTGTGCAGCTGAAGTGTGTAGCTGAAGTGTGCAGCTGAAGTGTGTAGCTGAAGTGTGTAGCTGAAGTGTGCAGCTGAAGTGTGTAGCTGAAGTGTGCATCTGAAGTGTGTAGCTGAAGTGTGTAGCTGAAGTGTGCAGCTGAAGTGTGTAGCTGAAGTGTGCATCTGAAGTGTGCATCTGAAGTGTGCAGCGTGCAGGACCGTACACCTCATTCCACGTCAAAGCTTTCAGAATGAGGATTCGGCCTCTTTAACTGGTGTTAATGAGCATCTATTCACGGCCGCAGGGAGAGAAACAGTGAAGAATGAACAATTAACTACTAAAGTCAAGGATTTTATTCAGTTTTTTTTTTATTTTTATAAAAAGGGCAAAAGCTGCAAAATCTGCATGAAAACTGACAAAATGAACTATGGAAACCTACAGATCAGACGGCGTCCACAAAATGCCGGTTTTAAAGAAAAGCAACATAAACAAAACTTTGTTCTGACTTTGAAAAGAGACGTTTTTCATGTCTTCCACCTCAAAAACACAGAAATACTGTATTACAGTTTTACTGCATTAGAAATAAAATACTCAAAGTTCCCACTGACATCCAGTTCGTAGTATTACAAATATATATAAATATATATAAATACTGCAATACTTTCTTCCGATTGTGCGACCTCCTTCGTGATATTTGGTGTTTTAATATACATTTGTTTAAATAAAAATAGCCTGACCTTTGACACACGGTATGATGACGCTTCTTATCTCAGTCTGGAGACAGAAGGACTTATTTTGGATCATTTTCTCTTTTCTCAGCAGCTGCTCGATGTTTCTGAAGCTGAAACGTTGAGTAATCAACAGTTCAGTGCAGTTCAGCCCTTTTCTGAGGGAGAGCCACTAGACAACGAGAACGGGTTTTAAGGGAGTTCAACAGGTTGGTTCTCTTTTCTTTATTAATTATTAAAGAAATTACATCAAAATATTGGTTTCAATCAGAGCATCAAAGGAAAAGATCAACATTTTGGGAAAATGTATTTATTGACATTCTTACCGAGAGTGAAATCAGAGGATTAAAATATTTCTCTTATCTGTACAGTAAACATGAAGCTACAGTCAGTGAGACGAGATTTATGGTTTTAGCATAAAACCTCAGCACTAAGGTCTAACAAGACCAGTCCAGAGATGAGTCCTTTATCAGCACTAAGGTCTAACAAGACCAGTCCAGAGATGAGTCCTTTATCAGCACTAAGGTCTAACAAGACCAGGACGGAGATGAGTCCTTTATCAGCACTAAGGTCTAACAAGACCAGTACAGAGATGAGTCCTTTATCAGCACTAAGGTCTAACAAGACCAGGACGGAGATGAGTCCTCTATCAGCACTAAGGTCTAACAAGACCAGTCCAGAGATGAGTCCTCTATCAGCACTAAGGTCTAACAAGACCAGGACGGAGATGAGTCCTTTATCAGCACTAAGGTCTAACAAGACCAGGACGGAGATGAGTCCTTTATCAGCACTAAGGTCTAACAAGACCAGGACGGAGATGAGTCCTTTATCAGCACTAAGGTCTAACAAGACCAGTACGGAGATGAGTCCTTTATCAGCACTAAGGTCTAACAAGACCAGTACAGAGATGAGTCCTTTATCAGCACTAAGGTCTAACAAGACCAGTACAGAGATGAGTCCTTTATCAGCACTAAGGTCTAACAAGACCAGTCCAGAGATGAGTCCTTTATCAGCACTAAGGTCTAACAAGACCAGTACAGAGATGAGTCCTTTATCAGCACTAAGGTCTAACAAGACCAGTACAGAGATGAGTCCTTTATCAGCACTAAGGTCTAACAAGACCAGTACAGAGATGAGTCCTTTATCAGCACTAAGGTCTAACAAGACCAGTACAGAGATGAGTCCTTTATCAGCACTAAGGTCTAACAAGACCAGGACAGAGATGAGTCCTTTATCAGCACTAAGGTCTAACAAGACCAGGACAGAGATGAGTCCTTTATCAGCACTAAGGTCTAACAAGACCAGGACAGAGATGATTCCTTTATCAGCACTAAGGTCTAACAAGACCAGTACAGAGGTGAGTCCTTTATCAGCACTAAGGTCTAACAAGACCAGGACAGAGATGAGTCCTTTATCAGCACTAAGGTCTAACAAGACCAGTACGGAGATGAGTCCTTTATCAGCACTAAGGTCTAACAAGACCAGTACGGAGATGAGTCCTTTATCAGCACTAAGGTCTAACAAGACCAGTACGGAGATGAGTCCTTTATCAGCACTAAGGTCTAACAAGACCAGTACAGAGATGAGTCCTTTATCAGCACTAAGGTCTAACAAGACCAGTACAGAGATGAGTCCTTTATCAGCACTAAGGTCTAACAAGACCAGTACAGAGATGAGTCCTTTATCAGCACTAAGGTCTAACAAGACCAGGACAGAGATGAGTCCTTTATCAGCACTAAGGTCTAACAAGACCAGGACAGAGATGAGTCCTTTATCAGCACTAAGGTCTAACAAGACCAGTACGGAGATGAGTCCTTTATCAGCACTAAGGTCTAACAAGACCAGGACAGAGATGAGTCCTTTATCAGCACTAAGGTCTAACAAGACCAGTACAGAGGTGAGTCCTTTATCAGCACTAAGGTCTAACAAGACCAGGACAGAGATGAGTCCTTTATCAGCACTAAGGTCTAACAAGACCAGTACGGAGATGAGTCCTTTATCAGCACTAAGGTCTAACAAGACCAGTACGGAGATGAGTCCTTTATCAGCACTAAGGTCTAACAAGACCAGTACGGAGATGAGTCCTTTATCAGCACTAAGGTCTAACAAGACCAGTACAGAGATGAGTCCTTTATCAGCACTAAGGTCTAACAAGACCAGTACAGAGATGAGTCCTTTATCAGCACTAAGGTCTAACAAGACCAGTACAGAGATGAGTCCTTTATCAGCACTAAGGTCTAACAAGACCAGTACAGAGATGAGTCCTTTATCAGCACTAAGGTCTAACAAGACCAGGACAGAGATGAGTCCTTTATCAGCACTAAGGTCTAACAAGACCAGGACAGAGATGAGTCCTTTATCAGCACTAAGGTCTAACAAGACCAGTACGGAGATGAGTCCTTTATCAGCACTAAGGTCTAACAAGACCAGTACAGAGATGAGTCCTTTATCAGCACTAAGGTCTAACAAGACCAGTACAGAGGTGAGTCCTTTATCAGCACTAAGGTCTAACAAGACCAGGACAGAGATGAGTCCTTTATCAGCACTAAGGTCTAACAAGACCAGGACAGAGATGAGTCCTTTATCAGCACTAAGGTCTAACAAGACCAGTACAGAGGTGAGTCCTACTTTCTCAAGGATCTTAGAGAGGAAGGGAAGGTTAGAGATCGGTCTGTAGTTAGCCAACACCTCTGGATTAAGAGTGGTCTTCTTCAGGAGGTTTAATTACAGCTACTTTGAAGGAATGTGGTACATGGCCTGTTAGCAAAGACACATTAACAATATCCAGCAGAGAGGTGCCAATTAAAGGCAACACGTCTTTAAGCAGCCTCGTTGGGATGGGGTCTAAGAGACAGGTAGACGGTTTAGAAGTAGAAACCATTGAGGACAATTGGTCTAGGTCTCTATTACTGAGTAATAGGCTGCTCTGGCCTTCTTATATGTTTTAAGTCTATCTCACCAAACTAAGCGTGATTCTTCCGACCACAAGACGCATTCAATTACTACAAAGAGACATAAAAAGACTCACAACGACGATGAAAACAAAGCAATTATAAAGAGACACGAAAAAAACAACTACAAAGAGAATTATTTTATTAAACAAGAGATAACTCCAAACCGTGTTACATTTCTGTTGTCGTGCGTATTGAGGAATCGAGATGAGGCTGCAGGTTTTGCTCCTTTTAGTCGTTTAAAACAACGGAGGACAAAGATCCTCATCTTTGACGGATGTGAACGCTTTCAAGTCCGAGCATGTCGCTGAAGTTAAACATGACATTTCAGATCATAATTACAGATGTTAGAAAACGCAGTGATTTATCGACTCCTTCCTCCGACAAGCTGACAATTATTAATAATTGCTTTATTTTCGTGAGGCCGGTTTAGCACAAAAGCAGCGTCTCTCAGAGCTCCCCGTTGGCGCAGGCCTGCATGGACGCCATCCTGGCGGGCCTGAAGCCGCCGTACCGTCCGTCCGGGCTCGGGTACTCGTACCGGACCCTCGAACCGCAGCAGCTGGGATGGCAGGGTGGGCGCCGTCGGCGGGACCCCGAACCTCCAGCTGACGTACTGACTGTAGGCGCAGCGGCGCAGGGCGGCGGCGGCGGCCGGGCCTCGGCCCGCGGGCGGCGGCGACAGAGGGTCCCGGTACAGAGGACGGCCTCCAGCAGGGGGCGACGCAGCACCAGCCGCTCGAACGGCGGCGACGAGGAGACGCAGGCGCCGGCGCCCAGCCGGCAGCAACAGCTCCTCTGGGGGAGGGAGGAGGCAGCGCAGCACCCACACTGACACCAGGCGGCCGGCGGCGCTTGGGGTCGTGGTGCGGGGCGGGGGCGGGTTCACGGGTCGGGGGCGGGTTCACGGTCGGGGGCGGGTTCACGGTTGGGGGCGGGTTCACGGTTGGGGGCGGGTTCACGGTTGGGGGCGGGTTCACGGTCGGGGGCGGGTTCACGGTCGGGGGCGGGTTCACGGTTGGGGGCGGGTTCACGGTTGGGGGCGGGTTCGCGGTCCGGAGCGCCGGGATCCACCGCGACACCCGGCTGGAGCAGCAAGACGGCGGCTCTCAGGTGTCCACCGTCCTCCTGTGAGGACGAGGAGGACGACAGTCAGGCTGAAACTTTGACTTGTTAACGTATACGCTAATGAAATATATATATATATACATACATACATACATACACATATATATATATATATATGTGTATGTATGTATGTATGTATGTATATATATATATATATATATCGTCACCTTGTGCGGCTGGAAAGACGTCGGTTTGACGAGTTGTAAACTTTTCTTTTGGGATCTTTTCACCAGCCGGATGCGTCTCTCGTCGACGTAGGACACGCAGAGGATGCACTACACACACACACACGATTATTATGGGATGGGACTGTAAATAAAGTGTGTGTGTGTGTGTGTGTGTGTGTGTGACGTCACCTTCTGTTTGTCCGCCACAGACTCCACTTTCTTCTCCGAGTAGATTTGTCCGACCTCCGCCGAGTAGCAACTGGTTCCAATCAGCCAGTCGATCATCACGGTCGTCTGGAGGACACACACAATATATGTCATATATATATATATATATATGTATATATACATATATATATATATATATATATAGATATATGTATATATATATATATATATCTATCCCTCAAAGGCGTCTCACCAGAGCGAAGTACGACAGCGTCGAGCCGACGTAGACGACCAGCTGGATGAAGCTGAACTTTCCTGCCTGGAAGAAGACAATAAACACGTTATATAAATACTGAGGTTTATGATCCAGGTAAATAACATTGTTTTATTTTATCTTCTGCAATATAAATACATGACCAGACTAGAAAATATATAATAATCACAGAGAGCGACCGCTTTTAATATAAAAAGCACCCGATTGGTTTAATTGTTATGTTTAAATATGCTAATGAGGTATTAAGTAATGGGAACTTTTGGTGAATTTAGGAGAAAACTACAGAAGATTTTTTAATTATGAGTTATAATAATAGACCAAAATAAAAAATCTACCTTTTTACATTTAAGTCTTTAAAAAAAACTGAGAATCCTCGACATAACAAAAAAAAAGTCCTAAAAGTAAAAGAGAATAAAAAGGTGAAATAAAAGTCCCACCTGTCCGAACACGAGGACATCGAACCGGATCCCGAACGCTTTGTAGAGCGTCCGCTGCTCCACCGCGTTCACCGAGCTGTACTTTGCAAATCTGATCAGAAGAAATGAGAAATAATAATAATAATAATAATAATAATAAAGAGAAACAGAGAAACATGAGGCCGGATTATTGACCCCAAATCTAAAATAAAAAGCATTTCACTTCTGTTTAACTTTAACTGATATTTAAGAAATGAAATGTTTATTACTATCATTATTACTATAACTATTATTATCATACTAATAATAGTGTATACTAGCATATTAGTATTACTATAAATTATTATTATTAAAATAATTGTTTTGTTATTAATTACTATTATTATTAATAAGTGTAGTTATTTATTATTATTATGAATAGTTGTGTTATTTAATAGTATTATTAAATATAACAACAATAATTGTTTTGTGGTTGTTATTAATATAATAATAATAATAATAATGATAATAAGATAATAATAAAGGTCCTCTCGTATTCCCATGATGACGAAGGTGTGAACAGTGAGGGGGGAGGTTGCGTGTGACCTTTGACCTCGGCCTACCGGAAGTTGAGCCCCGGGTACAGCGTCCTGTTGCTCTCCTTCTCGTCCAGCCGTCGGAAGGAGTATCTGGGGAGGCAGCGCTGCATGAACCGGTCCAGGTTACAGTCCCACTCGATCAGGATGCCGATGACGCCCCCCTGTGGTCGACAGAGGAAGTGTTGACTATTACCCACAAGACCCTCAGTGACCACGAAGGAGACCGAGGGGGAACCGGACCCTCGGTGACGGATCCGGGTCCCTGTTTCACTCAGAAGAGACCGGGACGTTTAGTTCTTTGAGAACAAATCATCACTAACATTACTACAATTATGTTTATGTATTACAAGTTGTCTGAAATGTTTCTATGAATGAATTATTTTAAATGTATTTTTAATATTTCACTGTGATTTTTAACCTCCACACAAATAGGAGAAAGTTTTCTGATCATCGCTTCCTCTTTTATGTATTGTTGGCGGTTTCATTTCAGCTTTTCTAACAAAGAGTTGTTGATGAAAGTCGAGCAACTAGCAGCTGATCTGGAGTCAGCAGCTGGTCTGGAGTCAGCAGCTGGTCTGGAGTCAGCAGCTGGTCTGGAGTCAGCAGCTGGTCTGGAGTCAGCAGCTGATCTGGAGTCAGCAGCTGGTCTGGAGTCAGCAGCTGGTCTGGAGTCAGCAGCTGATCTGGAGAGCAGCTGATCTGGAGTCAGCAGCTGGTCTGGAGCCAGCAGCTGATCTGGAGCCAGCAGCTGGTCTGGAGTCAGCTGGTCTGGAGTCAGCTGCTGGTCTGGAGTCAGCAGCTGGTCTGGAGTCAGCAGCTGGTCTGGAGTCAGCAGCTGGTCTGGAGTCAGCTGCTGGTCTGGAGTCAGCAGCTGGTCTGGAGTCAGCAGCTGGTCTGGAGTCAGCTGCTGGTCTGGAGTCAGCAGCTGGTCTGGAGTCAGCTGCTGGTCTGGAGTCAGCTGCTGGTCTGGAGGCAGCAGCTGGTCTGGAGGCAGCAGCTGGTCTGGAGCCAGCAGCTGGTCTGGAGCCAGCTGCTGGTCTGGAGCCAGCTGCTGGTCTGGAGTCAGTAGCTGGTCTGGAGTCAGTAGCTGGTCTGGAGTCAGTAGCTGGTCTGGAGTCAGCTGGTCTGGAGTCAGCTGGTCTGGAGTCAGCTGGTCTGGAGTCAGCAGCTGGTCTGGAGTCAGCAGCTGGTCTGGAGTCAGCTGGTCTGGAGTCAGCTGCTGGTCTGGAGTCAGCTGCTGGTCTGGAGTCAGCTGCTGGTCTGGAGTCAGCAGCTGGTCTGGAGTCAGCTGCTGGTCTGGAGTCAGCTGCTGGTCTGGAGTCAGCTGCTGGTCTGGAGTCAGCAGCTGGTCTGGAGTCAGCTGCTGGTCTGGAGTCACCTCCACGGCCATTTCAGAGAACTTCTCCCCGGCCTCTCGGACGACGTCTCCCAGTCTGAAGATGGGACACAGAGGGTCTTGGTCCCTCCGGCAGCTCCTCAGGTAGCCGTCGTTCATGTCTGGGAGGATGTTCCTCCTGGGAACAACAACAACAACAACAACAACAACAAACGTCATCAGTCTGTTTGAGGCCCAGAGTCTGAATCCCACTCTGAGGGTTCAGTTCTGTCCAACCGTGGTTTTTTTACAACTGCATTTCTGCTTATGCTTTAGGGAATTACCCACAATTCATAGCGTTGTGACGTTAAACATGGGATTACCAGAGGAGAAAGAAAAGGTAAACAAAGAGGAACATTAACAAAAACACATGAAATCACATTTATTCAAACATTTCTTTACATTTTTGGATTATTGATCGATTAAATGGATTTGACAAGAAAAAATGTACATTAAATTAAACCATCAACACATTTAAAGTAAAAAATAAAACAATACTTGACCAAAAAATAAATAAAAAAATAAGAATATTGAATATTGAAAATGTGACGCAATAACAAAGTAATTAAAAAGCACACCGAGAGGATCGAAGACGCTGAAGATATGAATAAAAAGGCTCTGGAGCATCTCGTCTCACCGGATGAAGCGGAACGCGGGGAACCGGATGTTGTTCTTTATCAGAACCGTGAAGTTCTCCGCGGCCGCCAGCAAAGCGGGTCTGAATTATGAGGAATGAGAAGATCAATATCACACATCACGTTCCATCAGCTGACACCGGATCTGTTCCATGTTTAAATATGCAAATGAGGTATTATCTGATTAAATATTTGGTTATTTCATTTTCCAGAACATAAATATAAACAATGGATAAAGGTTCAAAATAAAGAGGATTATTTATGTGGATCTCTTTGTATCAGCCATAGAAAATATATTTCCTACATGTTTTTATTAATAAATGTGTATAAATGAGTCTCTGAATGCTGTGTGAACTAACCCCTCTGCATAAAGCTTCATAATATATAGCTTATATTAATAAATGTGTATAAATGAGTCTCTGAATGCTGTGTGAACTAACCCCTCTGCATAAAGCTTCATAATATATAGTTTTTATTAATAAATGTGTATAAATGAGTCTCTGAATGCTGTGTGAACTAACCCCTCTGCATAAAGCTTCATAATATATAGTTTTTATTAATAAATGTGTATAAATGAGTCTCTGAATGCTGTGTGAACTAACCCCTCTGCATAAAGCTTCATAATATATAGTTTTATTAATAAAAGTGGTGACTCTTGGTACATTTAGGTTTTTCTATGTATCAGTCAGTCATTTGGGATTTAAAAGGATTTTGAGTTGTTGTGTTTTTAAAATTTAAAATAAAAATCGAATTTGATTCCAAATGTCATGATGTGTTTCTGCCGCCCTCTGGTGGACAAGAACAGAACATCTGGTTTTGCATGTTTTTCTGAAAGTTAAATCAAGAGGAGAGGGGTTCACCTCGGGGGGCTGGTCCTGGTCTCCACTGGGCACCACGCTGAGACCTCGCAGGTTTTCCTCAACACGTCAAACTTCAGACAAGAACCCGTCTTGATTCCTGAAGAGAGAAAACAACTGCAGGACTAGACTGAGGTCTATAGAGGACCAGGACTACACAGGTCTATAGAGGACCAGGACTAGACTGAGGTCTATAGAGGACCAGGACTACACAGGTCTATAGAGGACCAGGACTAGACTGAGGTCTATAGAGGACCAGAACTAGACTGAGGTCTATAGAGGACCAGGAGTATACTGAGGTCTATAGAGGACCAGGACTAGACTGAGGTCTGTAGAGGACCAGGACTACACTGAGGTCTATAGAGGACCAGGACTACACTGAGGTCTATAGAGGACCAGGAGTAGACTGAGGTCTATAGAGGACCAGGACTAGACTGAGGTCTATAGAGGACCAGGACTAGACTGAGGTCTATAGAGTACCAGGACTAGACTAAGGTCTATAGAGGACCAGGACTAGACTGAGGTCTATAGAGGACCAGGACTACACTGAGGTCTATAGAGGACCAGGACTAGACTGAGGTCTATAGAGGACCAGGACTAGACTAAGGTCTATAGAGGACCAGGACTAGACTGAGGTCTATAGAGGACCAGGACTACACTGAGGTCTATAGAGGACCAGGACTAGACTGAGGTCTATAGAGGACCAGAACTAGACTGAGGTCTATAGAGGACCAGGAGTATACTGAGGTCTATAGAGGACCAGGACTAGACTGAGGTCTGTAGAGGACCAGGACTACACTGAGGTCTATAGAGGACCAGGACTACACTGAGGTCTATAGAGGACCAGGAGTAGACTGAGGTCTATAGAGGACCAGGACTAGACTGAGGTCTATAGAGGACCAGGACTAGACTGAGGTCTATAGAGTACCAGGACTAGACTGAGGTCTATAGAGGACCTGGACTAGACTGAGGTCTATAGAGAACCAGGACTACACTGAGGTCTATAGAGGACCAGGACTAGACTGAGGTCTATAGAGGACCAGGACTAGACTGAGGTCTCTAGGTACCGTGGTTCTGCTGGTCCCGGCCTCCTTCCTCACAGTCCGCATCGCTGCGACACAATCCGCCCTTCAGGGGAACCTGGAACACAGAATCAGAACTCTTCACCATCGTCACGGCGATGACGATGGTGACGGTGACGATGATGAAGGGCGAGCACCTCGGGGCACCGCCCCTGCTTCTGGTTCTTCGTCACGATGACGTTGGTCGCCACGAAGAACGAGTTTTTCTCCTGAGAAGAACCAAAGAAGATAAATTAACACCTGGACCGCTTTGGACCCCAAAAAGTGACCCCCGAGGGACCTCCTTCCGATACCTGCGAGGGTCCGCTGTAGTCCACCACGTCCCAGACCACGTCCCCGACCCCGGGCAGGTGGGTCCGCGCTACGCCCTTCACCTTGGTGGTGACGGAGCTCACCAGCAGGTCAAACTGCTGGTAGTTCCTGTTCCACAGCAGCATGAAGCTGCAGGAGAATTAAAGAGTTATTATGTATTAAAATCCACAAGGTGGCGCTCTGCAACATGCGACTGATTTCATTCATTTAAAATGCCAAATATTTCATTCATAAACATAAAAAATAATAATAATAATAATTCACTCCTTAAATTCTCACACGTAATTAATGAAGGTCAGTGCTGGACATTTTAAAATTATAATTATTAAATAAGTAATATTAAATATTTCAGGGATCATTGTAAAAAAAAAAAAAGAAAAGAAAAAGATACTTCTTCCACATACTCAGTAAAATACTCGCAGTACTTTATGGGGTTATATAAAAGTATAAAAGTAACTACTTTAAAGAAAAAACGGAACTTATTCAACAATAAAAGCACAAAAACGGGCCGCTCCTACAAAATAAAATGCCTTTGAAATGAACCGCGTGTCGGCTCCATTCAGACGCCAATAATCAGCTTATTGATTATCACTTTGTGGCTTTAACTTGTTAGAAAGCAGACAAAAGAAAGCGGTCGCCCGCCCCCACACGCGCATGCGCGGCTCAGCGGGGGACCTGAAGCGTCTCACCAGATAAACAGCAGAATGGATGCGTTCAGGGTCCACTTGAGGGAGCCGAGCCGGAGGCTCTGGATCCGGACCAGCTTGTTGGTTTCATACTGACACAGGAGTCCGCAGCCCGGCATCCTGCGAGCTGCTGTGGGGGGTGTGGGGGGTGGGGGGGGTCCTCGAGTCCGGTTCCTTCACTGGAGGAGGAATCTGTGACTCACTTCTTGACTCCTCTTCCTGTGTGGAAGGTCACGTGTGCACGCGAACCGAGCCCGGATCCGGATCACAATCCTCCTTCTGTCATGTGTGTGTGAGCATGAGAAATAAAAGAAACATATGGAACAAAAACATCTTAAATGAGATTAAACACAACAGAAAAAAATAAAACAATAGACACGTTGTTCTTGAAATAAACATACGTCCACTCTGCACATTAATAACGCTTTTTATCCATTGACAAGTCCAATAAAGTTTTATTCAAACCAAGAAGGTCACGGCCTCAAAACTGCCCTCAAAAAAAGTGGGAAAAAATACATTATTGCATCAGAGAAAGTGACAAAAACAAGTTAACTAAATAACTCTGATATGAGAACAAGAAGTTTTTAACGTTAAATTAATTAATTAATTTTATTAATGAGACATTAAATGTAACTTATTTTAAACCCATTTTTTTTAATCGTGAATTTTTCATGAAAAAATATAAAAAATCACGTGACATTAACAACTCTTTGAAATAAACAATCATACTTTCTTTTCTTTTTCATAGTTTTCACGTATTTATATTTATTTATTGAATTGATCTATTTATTCAAAATTCTTACACGCTCGATTATTAACACTTTAAAACTATATACTGGGAGGTCTTTACACACAAACCCAGTAATGAACCCAAATCTGTATTTTATTTGTCCGGCTTTTCCTTTTGAGATAAAAAGAGCTTCTTGTTCGCCAGAAGGCACAAAAGAGGATTTCTGTGAGGAAACAATGAGCAGAAGGTCACGTGTGCAGAGCTGGTCAGGAGGTCAAAGGTCAAAGGGTACAATGTCCTCATTTGAATAATGAATCTTCATTTTGTAGACGGGGCTTTTTACTTTTTATTTTAAAAGCTTTTCATGTGGAGGTCCAGTCAGTGTTGATGGGAAATGTAGTCGATTGAAGTAATAAATTCCTAATGGAAGAACTACAAGATGATGTACTGAAAGAACTACAAGAACATGTACTATAAGAACTACAAGATGATGTACTATAAGAACTACAAGATGAAGTTCTGAAAGAACTACAAGATGAAGTTCTGAAAGAACTACAAGATGATGTACTATAAGAACTACAAGAACATGTACTATAAGAACTACAAGAGGATGTACTATAAGAACTACAAGAGGATGTACTATAAGAACTACAAGAACATGTACTATAAGAACTACAAGATGAAGTTCTGAAAGAACTACAAGATGATGTACTATAAGAACTACAAGATGAAGTTCTGAAAGAACTACAAGATGATGTACTGAAAGAACTACAAGAACATGTACTATAAGAACTACAAGAACATGTACTATAAGAACTACAAGAACATGTACTATAAGAACTACAAGATGAAGTACTATAAGAACTACAAGAGGATGTACTATAAGAACTACAAGAACATGTACTATAAGAACTACAAGATGAAGTTCTGAAAGAACTACAAGATGATGTACTATAAGAACTACAAGATGAAGTTCTGAAAGAACTACAAGATGATGTACTGAAAGAACTACAAGAACATGTACTATAAGAACTACAAGAACATGTACTATAAGAACTACAATAACATGTACTATAAGAACTACAAGATGAAGTACTATAAGAACTACAAGATGAAGTTCTGAAAGAACTACAAGAACATGTACTATAAGAACTACAAGAACATGTACTATAAGAACTACAAGATGAAGTACTATAAGAACTACAAGATGATGTACTATAAGAACTACAAGATGATGTACTGAAAGAACTACAAGAACATGTACTATAAGAACTACAGGAACATGTAGAACTACAGGAAGAACTCAAGAAATGGACCCCGTTGTTTGTTTGATTCATACTTTTGACTCTTTAATATTTGTGGGGACCATGAAGACACACGGATGCACAATAACACACATTTCTCCTGGTGAATATTTCTAGCTGAAGTTTCCATTTTGTATATTTCTCTCAGAATTTTGCATGAAAACAAAATTGTTATTGTTTTGCTGATGAATCAAATTACGTTCGATTCCTTTATTCTTCATCTGAATCAGATGATCGCATTAAAAGATGTTTACACAACATTAAAAGATGTTTACACAACATTAAAAGATGTTTACACAACCTGCTGATGGAAAACAAACAAAGAAGCACCACGCGGTGAAATTAAAAACGATATTTCGTCCTCAGCTGAAGAGCTTCCGAAACTTTGGCTTGAGCATCTCCAGCTCGCTGTTGTTCTGCAACTCCTGCGTCAGGCCGCTGGCCTTCATGATGACCTCGTGACCTTCGGCGAACAGCTTCTCCCCGATCGCCGTCTTCACGCGGTCGCTCCAGGCGAGCAGCGCCGGTCGGCCCTCGAACGCGTCCACGCCGACGCCGACGGGCTGCGGAGCACGAAACACGACCTCAGAATACACGTTAAAAACTACAAAGAACCGTCCGCTTTACGAAGGGATTTCTCATATTAAATAAAATAGCAATAGGCAATTATTTATTATTATTTCATGGTAAAAAAAATTTTTTTAAAAGCTATTTATTTCTGCACTTTAATAAAGTTGGGGACGGATTAAAACGAGAGACATCCTGATGTTTAATGACAAAATAATAAACCAATACAAATAAAATACATTATTAAACGTTTTTTTTAAAAAAAAGGTTACGTTAGGTTACGTTGGCATAGCAGTTAAAAATAAATACATAATATTAGTAATTTTACAAGAGAAAAGAAAAATCAAATAAGGGTGACAGTTTGCTACAAAAGGTGTAAAACAAAAATATATAAAATCCTACATTTGAGAGTCGTCTGGTGCAAAACATATGAATCATATTAGTATTTATTTATGCTAAAAGTAAACACGTCTATATGCATCTTTAAGGCCCTTCGTATTGTGCATAAGTAGCGTGGTAGTAGTACTCTGTACAAATAGAAGTATTACCTGCATGATCTCCACGATGGCCACCAGGTCCGCCAGAGAGATCTTCTCTCCGACGATGAACGCTTTGCTCTGCAGGAACTTCTCCTCCAGCGTCCGGAGCGACTGGTTCAGGTCCTCCAGGGCGGCGGCCATCTTCTCCTTCGGGACCTCGGAGCCCATGATGACGGGGAACAGCGCCTGCAAAGAGCGAGCGCAGCCATTGGCTGGACGGCGGGTGCTAAAAACAGGAATTATGCAATATATATATATATATTTATATGTGGGGATTTTTTATTAATTTTTAAATGGAAATCAATAATGTCAGAAAGCTGCAGCCACTCTGATTAAAAGTCGTGGAAATAGTTTTAAAATTGGGAATGTGTTAAATTTGTACGAATGTCATGGAAAAGTTGAATAAAGAACAAAGAATGCACAAAAGTGAAATATTATCCTAATGTTTAAATCATATATAAACGTCATGGAAAAGATCAATGATGTGGAATATTGTAAAATGTTAGTAGTAAAAATGGTTGAAAATGTAAGAAATTAATTTAATTCTTGTGAGTGTCGAAATTTAAATAATACCCAACAAAGTTCTGTGTGTGTGTGTGTATGTGTGAATGTGTGTGTATGTGTGTATGTGTGTATGTGTGAATGTGTGTGTATGTGTGTATGTGTGTGTGTGAATGTGTGTGTGTGTGTGAATGTGTGTGTGTGTGTGAATGTGTGTGTGTGTGTGTGTGTGTGTGTGTGTGTGTGAATGTGTGTGTGTGAATGTGTGTGTGTGTGTGTGTGTGTGAATGTGTGTGTGTGTGTGTGTGTGAATGTGTGTGTGTGAATGTGTGTGTGTGTGTGTGTGTGTGTGTGAATGTGTGTGTGTGAATGTGTGCGTGTGTGTGTGTGAATGTGTGTGTTTGTGTGTGTGAATGTGTGTGTGTGTGTGCGTATATGTGTGTGTGTGAATGTGTGTGTGTGTGAGTGAATGTGTGTGTGTGTGAATGTGTGTGTGTGTGTGTGTGTGTGTGAATGTGTGTGTGTGTGTGTGTGTGTGCGTGAATGTGTGTGTGTGAATGTGTGTGTGTGTGCGTGTGTGTGTGTGAATGTGTGTGCGTGTGCATGTGTGTGTGAATGTGTGTGTGTGTGTGCGTGTGTGTGTGTGCTGATCAGGGTCTCACACCTTGAGCAGGAAGACCTTTGACCCGTGAGCTCGGAGGTTCATGTGCTGCCAGGACAAATATTCATTAACGCGAGCTCGCTGCTGCAGATCAGCCGGCAGCCAATGATCCTCCACCGCGTGCTTCTGCACCAGGTACTCCAAGATGGCCGTGCTGCAACATAGTGAGACATCACACCTGTCAATCACCGTGTAGCCCCGCCCCTAATGCATACCCTGCTTTATGGTCTGTTTGACTCCGAATTACCATAATGTACTAAATGAACATGAAGCATAGACTTCTATACAACCAGAGGAGTCGCCCCCTGGTGGTCAGGAGAGAGAATGCAGCTTTAACACATGAAGCATAGACTTCTATACAACCAGAGGAGTCACCCCTGGTGTTCAGGAGAGAGAATGCAGCTTTAACACATGAAGCGTAGACTTCTATACAACCAGAGGAGTTGCCCCTGGTGTTCAGGAGAGAGAATGCAGCTTTGACACATGAAGCGTAGACTTCTATACAACCAGAGGAGTCGCCCCCTGGTGGTCAGTAGAGAGAATGCAGCTTTGACACATGAAGCGTAGACTTCTATACAACCAGAGGAGTCGCCCCCTGGTGGTCAGTAGAGAGAATGCAGCTTTAACACATGAAGCGTAGACTTCTATACAACCAGAGGAGTCGCCCCCTGGTGGTCAGGAGAGAGAATACAGCTTTAACACATGAAGCATAGACTTCTATACAACCAGAGGAGTCGCCCCCTGGTGGTCAGGAGAGAGAATGCAGCTTTAACACATGAAGCATAGACTTCTATACAACCAGAGGAGTCACCCCCTGGTGGTCAGGAGAGAGAATGCAGCTTTGACACATGAAGCGTAGACTTCTATACAACCAGAGGAGTCGCCCCCTGGTGGTCAGTAGAGAGAATGCAGCTTTAACACATGAAGCGTAGACTTCTATACAACCAGAGGAGTCGCCCCCTGGTGGTCAGGAGAGAGAATACAGCTTTAACACATGAAGCATAGACTTCTATACAACCAGAGGAGTCGCCCCCTGGTGGTCAGGAGAGAGAATGCAGCTTTAACACATGAAGCATAGACTTCTATACAACCAGAGGAGTCACCCCCTGGTGGTCAGGAGAGAGAATGCAGGTTTTAAAACATCTCTTCTGTCCCTTTACAGTTTAGATTATTTAATCTATTAAATGTCCCTTTTAAGTGCTTTAAGAAGTAAACACATCCTTTAAGTTAAAACCATGAAACGAAAACAATTTAAACATGAATATCATTCACCAACTTGATTTAAGTGAGGAAGTAAGGAAGTGAAGTAAGGAAGTAAGGAAGTGAGGAAGTAAGGAAGTGAGGAAGTGAGGAAGTAAGGAAGTGAGGAAGTAAGGAAGTGAGGAAGTGAGGAAGTGAGGAAGTAAGGAAGTGAGGAAGTGAGGAAGTAAGGAAGTGAGGAAGTGAGGAAGTGAGGAAGTCACCTCTCTGTCAGAACAAAGCTTCCATCCTTCATCACAGGAACTTTCCTCGAGGTGCTGATTTTTCCAAACTCCTCGCTGTACTGTTGCCCTGAGAGACACACACACACACACACACACACACACACACACACACACACACACACACACACACACACACACAGTGTGAAGGGTCGATGCTCCATTTACAAGACATGAAGAAAAAAGGACACATTAAATAAATGCTGTTTCTTTGCCACGATAAACAGCAAAGAAGGAAGTATACTTATATACACACACACACACACACACACACACACACACACACACACACACACACACACACACACACACACACACACACACACACACACACACACACACACACACACACACACACACACACACACACACACACACACACACACACACACACACACACACACACATCTATATAGTTGTGAGAAGACGTTTTTTCTGAGTTTGTCCCTGAACACACCAGCTGCACGTGAATGTCGACTGGATCAATAAAACCAGGTTACAGCCTTATTGATCGGAATAAATCAGAAAGTCATTGGAAGTGACGACATCATCATTAAAAAGAAGAAGAGACAAACGATGGTGTTTTTGTATGCATTTATCTGACTCCTCCTT